>NC_134840.1:39806838-40109868 GCF_965363235.1 Mytilus galloprovincialis | reverse complement strand
CGAATATTTAACAGGTATTATCCGAGGGCTGGAACGAGTACATATGCGCTTATAGAGTTATATCACCTCTAAGAACCCAAATCTACCACCAGAGACAACAAAACAATTGAAAATCATGTTTTAAAAGGTGCAACGTATGATACACATATAAATAGGTCATAAAAAGATCGTTTTACCTCAACAAATCTAGAACTATTACCAGATATAAGAGTATAAAGAATTAAAAAGGGGGAAGAATATTAAAAATCGAATAAGTAACGAATAAGGAATAGGGAATAAGTAACGAATAGGTAACGATAGGGAATAGGGAAAAAGTAACGAATAGGTAACGAATAGGCAACGAATAGGTAACGAATAGGTAACGAATTGGAAATAGGGAATAGGTAACGAATAGGTAACGAATAGGGAATAGGGAATAGGTGACGAATAGGGAATAGGGAATAAGTAACCAACTTGACGTCCATTTCAAAATCACCAACATATACATGCAATTTATCAAGTACTTCAAACGAATTTTTGACATTTCGAGAGTAATTAAATCCACTATTTTCAAAGGCCTTGTTTGAACAATTTATTATCAGGTTTTTGATTGTACGGAAACGACAATTATGATGGTACAAGAATGATTACGTCAATAAAATTACCAAATAGATAGCACTGAACGAACTAAATTTATAAATATTTCAAATTAACAGAGTAAATTAGCTACAACAGAGACTGAGTATTTAAACATAGCGAACAATCGGCCGATAAAATGTAATAATAAGTTTTAACTAAGTATAATTGGAAGAACGTGGCTTGGTACTTTTACATCCCTAAAAAATTATGCAATTTAAATCTTCAACAAATCTATTTAATAGATGAGAAAGGTTAGGCAGCAACCATTTGATTTTCTGGGGGGGGGGGGGGGGGGGGGGGTGGCTATGGTTTTTTTTTCTGGACAAATTTTTTTTTTCGCCTGTGGCAAAAACAATCTATTTTTTTCGCGACAAGTCGAAAACAAGTCGAAAACAATTTTTTTCTTTCAATTTTAGCATTACATATGGTGGCAGCTGAGGGTGAAACAAACAAATTTTTTTCTCAGAATCAAAAACAAATTATTTTTTTGTCCAAAAACTGGAAACAAACGTTTTTTACCAAAAAAACCATACCCCCCTCCCCAGAAAATCAAATGGTTGCTGCCTTAAGAAATAGAAACAGAGACTGTAATAATAAGTAATATAACCTAAATGTGAAGCACACCCGATAAAGTTTTAAAATTGTGCTAGTTCATATCGCACATTATTATTTGCATTTAAAGCATATATTTGAACTCTCTGTTGTAATTAGCCATATAACCTATGTCATGTTTAACAATTTTTTAGAAAGTACAAGCCTCTTAACTGATGTTCGGTTTGAATTTTTTATTGTATAAATTTCAAGACTGTAATACTTTAATCTAAGAAGACTTAAAGATGATTCATTTAACATCATAATCTGACTGCGGTAAGATATCTGTTATCCGAAATATTTATAAATAATTACATTTATAATTACCTTTTTTTTTTTATTTATTTGGTGTTGTTGTGTACACTTGTTTAGGCGTTTATATAATTTATTTATTGTGTAAATGTGCGTTCTCGTGGGGGAAATCGTTGACTACTATTCAGACGTTATATATATATATATATATATATATATATATATCACATGGGTTCGAATCCCGGCGAGGGAAGAACCAAAAATTTGCGAAAGCAAATTTACAGATCTAACATTGTTGGGTTGATGTTTAGACGAGTTGTATATATATATATATATATATATATATATATATATATATATATATATATTGGACTACTTATCTTCAAGATTAATTTGTTTTTATTTTGATAAATTTATTAAGTACCAGTGCTAATACTTTGCTATTTTTATTTAAATTTCAGGACTCTTAACTCTTTTGATTGTTACTGGATTACCAAACAGCTGTTTGAAGACCGTCTTCAGGATTATGCTGGGAACTTCTAATATAACTATAGCATGGATGGTAACATCGTTGTTTATAAAGTGTGGAGAAACGCCAGAATACCCTGTGCATATTTTAATCATTCTTAAATTAGTGCAGATTAGTTTAGTTCTGTTTTATTATTGGTTTAATGAAGTTAACACATTTTATCGGTTTGCAGTGTATGTTTACCTCTTTTTCATCGGAGGAACGGTGTTACAAATTTCTCCGGATTGGATTTTTTACGTCCTAACTATAGTCACAATTTTAAGCCTTGTTTTGTTAAGCCTCCATGTGCTTGAGAATGGAATCTTGACTCCTGAACAGAAAAATCTTTACCGCCAACGTTTGATCGGATTTAACTTGGATGACATTATAAACTTATTCAATAGAAACGATTTTTGTACTTATTTAATAGTTCTATGTACTGTATGCCTAATTTACAACTGGCTTGTTCTTGACATTACTAGTAATCAAGATTTCGACCCGACTACATTGGTGATTTATACTACACTCGGCATGTGTTGTTGTTCTGTTATCTCCGTTATCGCATTTTCTACAATTTCAATTGTTATTTCAAAACATTTGTTTAAGTTCTGCATTTTCATTGTTAAAGGAAAATATGAATCCACACAAGAAGAGGTCGGGTTACATATAGTGAATATCACAGACGTATATTTATGTACAATAGACATGGTCGTCTTTGACATGCAACCACTAGATCGTGGTATCTTTTTGATCAGCAGAATTGTATTTCTTGTACTTTGTTCTACAGAATTGTGTTCAATCTTTGTAGAAGTGTCGAGTAACGAAGTGGCAGCAACACCAACATCAGGATTACACACCCTTAGAGTTATTGGCGTGCATATTGCATTTAGTATTGGATATGTGGCAATACTATATGAACTTTTAGTCCATTATTCCATGAAAGATTTGGGAATTTTTCTTTCAACAGTTTTATTCATTTGTAATTTCCTAAGAATACTTGCTTCATTTATTATATTTTGTCTCTATAAATTTAATGAGACTCGCCAGGAGTTTTGGGAAAACTTTGACGATGTGATATTTTACGTACGCATGACTTTGTCAACAATTCAAATAGTAGTTCTCATGCCTACAGCTTGTGTTGGTGTTTGGACAGTATTTTATGGATTCTACACATGGCTTGATTTATATCGATTATTAATGTTGTGCCTGTCCAATGTATTCTTAGGTATTAAAGTTTCTTTAGACACTTTTCGAGTAATGGCGTACACTGATATGTTAAAAGATGCATCACTTTCTCAGCTAAACAGGGATGACTGCAGTATTTGTTTGCATGAAATGATGAAAGGAAAAGTTACCCGCTGTGGTCATGTGTTTCACAAGATATGCCTAAGAAAGTGGCTAAAAACTAGAATGGTATGTCCAAAGTGTAACACGTCTATTGTAATACATGTACAATAAACTTTGCTTATACATTCCTTCTATATTGGAACACTTATAATACTTATGGAACTCTCATTACCTACACGAAGACTTTTCTGCAAACGATCAAAATGGTCCTTTAGAACACAGTTTGAATGCATACAAACTCACCAGAGGGAATACATAGGTATGTTTTTCCTTCTTCACATTCAGATGATTTGAAACCACGTTTTGTTAAACATAATAAATGAAATGGGTAAAGCGAATTTACCTGTATTAAATTCTTGATTATTGTTAAACGTCCAGAAAGCAATATTTTAGTTTTATTTAAGACGTCAACCAGTGTTAATGCAATGAATAAAAACGGTGAAATTGGATGAGTAAATTGGTAGATAATGTTAACTGATACTAACAATTTGAAATTGCTAGGAGCCAACTGCGGATCACTCATAAAGAGCTTTGTTACAAGAGGAGTTCTTCAACGTAGAGAGAATATTGCATTATCCCGACACAAGACCTATAATTATCTGCCAAATGGTCGATGGTTTTGGCTGAGCACTTAACCAAACTCAAATCAGTTCAATGTATGTTCAATGCAAAATATAAAAAAAAAGTTTTTTTTCCACCAATTAAAACTGACTACCACGAAAAGTCACACAATTGCTGAAAGTGGCATTAAACACCGATCAATCAAAAAAATAGTTGCAGTATTTTGTTGAAAAAAATTAGTCCTTTTCTTTGACAAACTGTCAAACATATTATGCGATACATGCTCAAAATCATGTTTGTTACTTTTAACTTTCGAGTCTTTGTCATATAAATATGTAGATTAGTCATGTAAATAACTTATTATCAAATCATTTTTATTCAATATATGTAACTTTTAAAAATAAATCATAACACAATTTACTTGCTTAATATCAAGTTTTATGTACTCTCAATCCACATAAGGCCTACATTGACTATCGACTGCATGTAACCAAAATCTGATTTATACTATATGAAACGGGAACGTAATAAATGAGTTACGTTAACGTGTTCGATGTTTAACTAATTATTGTGAATACAGCTGAAGTTAGCATATTTTCACTACGCCTGTATTCTTGACGTCACCATCAGACATGACATATATCCCTAACATGACACATTCAGATCATCATACTAATAACACCATCATTAATCTGCGCACTCAGCTGTGTTCAGTTCGTCTACACGACATTTTGTATTTTGATGACTCTGAACAACACTTCAAATGTGACGACAATGGCTGCAAATAATTGTTTATAATTAAAAAGATGCTTGATTCCTGAGCAATTTGAAATGGAAAGTTCACAATTGGGAAGCTGATATCATCTTTTTTTTTTGTTAAGTTTTGATTTCACCCGACCCGTATTGTCAATTTCTATAGCCACCAAATTTTGAATAATTTAGTGAGAGAACATCATCTATATAGCGGAAAGTAAAGTTAAAGGATATTACTAACTTCTTATTTTTCATCCTAAGAATTTCCTGTATGAAGTTAGCCTCATAATATTAAAGAAACAAGACGGCGAGAAGAGGGGCACAATTGGTTCCCATTGGAAAGCCGACAGTCTGTTGAAAAATCGTCCTCCAAACGTAACAAATATGTTGTCAATAAAGAAATCAAGCATCTTGATAATATAAGTTTCAGAGATTTTTTTGTTTGAATCAGTGTGATCCTTTACACAGTAGGATTTATCCCTCACTAAAACAAGATACCTGAATCTACGTTGGCCATTCTTGACATTCTTTTTGATAAAACAAGGCAATACCAACTCTTTCAATTTGTCTTTAGTTTGGAATGGGGAATACTTGTGTTAAGTTTAGACAAGTCAAATGTTTTTATACTATTGCAAGATGAAAGCGTCTTAGATTGTATGTACTCTAAAAGATCTTTGGATTTTTTAAGTATCCATATCTGATTCACGCGACCTCTAAAATAGGCAGTTTAACAATAACTCTGAAGCCCGCTCGGATTGCTGATAAAATACATTTGTAGATGTTCATAACTTAGAAAGAGGTTTTGTGGGGCACTTGGAACACCCAGCAATATATCGTTGTTTGTAAGGACACTTGTGTAGTTAAGGTATCCAATACAGTGATGGAAGACCCAGTTCTTCATCTTTGGTTGAAATTTCAAAAGAACACATGACAGACCTGTGATTAATCCGGATTTCCTCTTTGGTACGTGTCGTGAGGGTATATGTTGAATTTCTGAATGATTTGTCAACCTACCCAATTCATTTATCAAGCAGTTTATTTAATGAGTTCTACACACACAAACGATGTTGGTCGGGGCTTTTATCTGCGGGGATAACAACTTATTTGTCAAAGATGTAGGACAAGTGTTTTGCAACATTTGGGTCTTTAAGATTGCCTTAGTTCTGATTTGTATCAACAACCTCACAGCCTTATTGGCTTAATCCATTCGGAAAGAGTATATACGTCTATCTTCTCGCGCTTAGCCCATAGCCTGGCACAATCCTCGACTGAATCCATCAGTATTTTGAAGTTGTATTTCCAATCGATGGATTTAGGCTGACGATATTTCGGACCTTTGAATAACACATTTCGCAGGGAAGTGTTATTGACAATGTTGAGGTCACCGGTAATAACGTGGGCAGTCGGATAATTTGTGAATTGGGAACTAGCACAAGGAAGTTTAGACTTGAATTCGTTAATATTGAGATCCTGAAAGTTTGGTATAGGTATAAGAAATGATTAGTGCAGAGTGATCTTTGAAAGAAGGAGGTATTTTCGACTGAACTAATTTATGATAAAGGATATTGTCTAAGTTGACGTCATCGAAACTTTTGTTGGCAAAGCAAAGTTAACGAAAAGATCTTTTCTGTTTTTCATCTTTTCCAATGCGAACTGTGTGAAAAGTCTGTGACTTGCAATATCCGAAATGATAGCTGTAAGTTTGTATTGGTTTAAATGTGGGTTTGTAACAGTGATTTCCAAACATAAAGTGAAAAAAGAATGAAGCTTTGAAAGGGGAAATGAACAGAGTTTCGTGCGAATGTCTTTTATTTGATGAATGATGGTAAACGATCCCTTCTTCAACTTTCCTTTGCAAACAAAGGAACAAAGGACTCAATTCCAACAACTTAAGCAATATCCTTCATCATAAATAAATTCACTAAAAAATACCTCCCTATTTCAAAGACAAGTCGATACAAATGTACCTATCATTTCTTATTCCGATACCAAATCAATGGCAACTAAAAACTTAAAGTTTTAATTACAAACACGTGTTGCAGGATCTCAATATTGACGATTTCCAAGTTTTAAACCGTGCTATTTCCCTAGTCAGATATGAGATATATATTTCGCAACTCATTCGGTATTCTAGAGCTAGCAGCCTCTGACTTTGTAAAACGTCACCAGTCTGAGCAGAAGGTTGATGAACATGGGTTAATCAAAGAACGTCTCGTCATTTGTCTAATTGTTTGATTTGTTTTCATCCTAAACATGCATGTTATATTAACAAATGGACCGTGGCGTTTTGCAAACAACAATAAATCAATGAACTAAAAAATCAATACAAAACATTATCTACATGTATTCATGGGATTCTCAGAAACTATTTTAAAACGATAAGAATGTTGAAGGCTATTTCACGATGGATTGATATAGACACAAACGAAAATGACCTTTGACACCGGAAAATTAACAGCAGTTACATGGATCTTCAATCTTTACAAATTGCGTGTACGAGGTACTTTATCCAGGAGCATTTTTAAACTTGCCATACGATACGGGTTATGCTCATCATTGAAGTTCAATCAGTGACCTGCAGTTGTTAACATCCTTGACATTCGGGGTGATGGATAGTTGTGATATTAGCAATACCACGTTTCCGTATTGTTATAAACGTTGAAAAACTGCGATTAAATCAACTGATCAAAGATCAGATAAAACAAGGACAAGCATGTAATTCAAAAACAATACTGTAAGTTAACTGCGAATAAACTCATCATAGATATCAGGAATAAAATTTAATATTTACGCCAGACGCGCGTTTCGTCTACAAAAGACTCATCAGTGATGCTCGAATCAAAAATGTTATAAAAGGCCAAATAAAGTACGATGTTGAAGAGCATTGAGGGTAAAACATTCCTAAAAGTTTTGCCAAATACAGCTAAAGTAATCTATTCATGAGATAGAAAAGCCTTAGTTTTTCAAAAATTCAAATTTTTGTTAACAGTTAATTTATAATTATAATATGAACATATCAATGATAACTCAAGTCAACACAGAAATGCTGACTACTGGCCATGGGCTGGTGACACCCTCGGGGAAATAAATCTCTCCACCAGCAGTGGCATCGACCCAGTGGTTGCAAATAAAAAATTATCATAGATATCAGGAATAAAATTTAATATTTACGCCAGACGCGCGTTTCATCTACAAAAGACTCATCAGTGACGCTCGAATCAAAAATGTTATAAAAGGCCAAATAAAGTACGAAGTTGAAGAGCATTGAAGGAACGTTGAACAATAGTGCTTTTCAAAAAATTTGCATTCAACAATAATATCAGTTTTATTATAACATATTTCATGTTTACTATATATATCTCATTATCTTGACAGCTTTGTAACCAATTGTTTGTTACATTGCATATTATATAAAGACATAACAATGTTTTGCTGAAAGCACTTCACAGCTTTAAGCTGATGAAGATTAAGTTTTAATCCAGTTCTCTTTCATTTACTCAGCATCACTCTGGTGAACTCTGTAATCAGCAAAACAGATGTACATTTGTATTTTTTCAATTGACAACTCCGATGAAATTTATACGTATAAATGTTTTATGTGTTAGTACATTTATTCTTAACTGTAGCTGTTGATGCTGTCTTTTTTAATAATGGTGCTCAATTATAATATTATCTGTGTTTGGAGGAGAATAATGCTTAGATGTATCACGAAAACCTTTGAAGGGATTCCACACCGTGCTATCCTACACGACTATCATTTATTCATTGTTTTAAATCTTAAAAAACATTTGTTTGTTGATCCGCTAGTTATTTTTTTTGTTGTAATCAAAACGTTTTATATTTTTTTAATGTTTTAGTATCAATTATATATACCCGATGAGGTTTATTATATAATCAAGAATATTGCACACATAAATTGGTACCATAAGTTATTATTCTTCTACCCGGATGGTAAATATCAGTCCACGATGGTACCAAGGGCTACTACACTGGCATTATTTAAATGATATTTATTTGTGCAATATTGTTAATCCTGTCGTCGTTTCTTTTCTTTAGTTTGTCTTTTTTATTTGACAAATAATTTACATTGTCCATTTTGACCATGTACCTTCACATTTTTAAAGCACATACTTTTACTGTCGGTCATATTACTTCATTAAATCTTACTTCAAAGACATGCATATAGCAAGCATGACTGTAGAATTTAACTATAACAGTTAGTTATAAAAATATCAGAAAAAGATGAAATTTACAAGAAAGGGTAAATGTATATTTATCAAGATGAGTGTCAATCGGTAGTAAATCAAACATTCATGAATTTAATTGAGTTTAATTAGCACGTTATGATATCGTGAAAATACCGGTGGTTTGAATTTGTAGTGAGATTTTATACTTTTGACAGCTTAGATTATCATTATCTCCTTTTGTTTATCTTCCAATTATCATAAACAAAGACATACCTTGTTTACTCTAACAATAATTAGTATATTTGTAATACTTACACACCTTCATAATTGATAACGCCGTCTCCGTTTGTGTCAGCCTCTTGAATCATGTCATTTATTTCATCATCTGTCATTTTTTCTCCTAAATTTAACATTACCATTCGCAATTCTTTTGCTGATATAAGTCCGTCGCCATTTTTGTCAAAAAATAGGAATGTTTCATGAATTTCGTCTTCAGTGCCAAGTTCGTCCATTTTGGATGCCATCATGTTTAGAAATTCCGGAAAATCTATGGTCCCGTTACCTGCAATGAAAAACTTGTCCATTGGATTAATATTCGAAACTTAGAATATGACTATTTGTCCTGCAAACCAAAACTATATGAGAAGACTCTAACATGTATTCGTTAGTGAATATTTGAATTTAAAATTTTTGATATAATGATATTTATACATGTACGTAATATGCACAATGTTGAAATCATTCCAAAGTACTCCAAAATAAAAATAAAAACTTAGATGCTAATATACAAATAACGCCGTCCAATATTCGTATACCAGCGACTGTGATTCGCAGTGGAGCACATTCATCAATATCTTTGGAAGAAGCCATAAAACCGTGGTAAAAAATAACATGTTTTATTCAATTCAATGACGTGGATCTGTTTCCTCAATAATTCCTATTTGTTTCAAAATCTAGTGTATCAATCCACACATTTAGTATGATCTCATTATTCCTGTTGTAAAAGCTTTTTAGAGCTAAAATACAGCGGTCATTTATTTTTTACCATATGAAATGTTAATGCAAATGTATGTTTTTATATGCTTACTAGCGTATTTTTTATGGTGTCAGACCGAGAGATTTATCGAATTTACAACATGTTGATAATGTTATTGAAAATGCATGAGAATCTTCTACAAACGTAACGTTATGTGGGGACATAACCTGAAAAATTCAAGATTTAGAATTGCATGATAGTTCTAAACACTTTTTTTTTATTTTGTACAATGTAAGAAGGAATTACTTTTCTGAATTAACCTTCACCAGGAACATTCAAACCTAATTACTTGAAAGCGAGGGATCCGTAAAAGGCTAAATATAAGTTGTGAATGACATGTTTCACTTAGAAAGATGATATAATTACCGTCCGAGTCTACTGCATCAATCATATCATGTAACTCTGCTTCTGATGGGTTCATACCAAGTTGTCCTAATACTGTTCCTAGTTCTTTAGTAGTTATCATGCCATCTCCATCTTGGTCAAAGCTACTGAATACATCTTTTAATTCTGAAATTAAACCTTTTTTTTTAATTTTTATTCAACGTTCAAAAATTGTTTTTTAAACAATCTAGCGGC
Organism: Mytilus galloprovincialis; assembly: GCF_965363235.1. NCBI lineage: Eukaryota > Metazoa > Mollusca > Bivalvia > Mytilida > Mytilidae > Mytilus > Mytilus galloprovincialis. Next base: position 40,099,436 of record NC_134840.1, on the reverse strand, counting down.
GAAGTAAAATGATTTGAAAGATACATTATCATATTGTATTAAGAAGAAAATATTTCACCCTCTGTAGATTTCATTTTTCTTATTTCTTGTGAAGTTAAAAAAAAGTCGGACTTACAGTAAATCATAAAAACAATGTGATGTATGTCTTAGTTTTGATATTTGGAAGATAAACAGACGCAAAATATGTTAATCTAAACTGTCATAAACATTCTGCCTTCTTATTATTCAATAGCAAAAATAGCATATGTTTTTGTATACATTTTGTAAGTATTTATATAATAATTCCACTCGTGTACTGCATTTCTCCGTCAATGTTTATATGAAGAAATGTGCAATAAAGTGCTTGTTGAAGTGAAATATGCGTAATTTCATAAAACCATAGCAAAGAATTGTACTGGTGCTATAATTCTACATATCAAATGAATTCATTAGAATATGTATCGACATTAATTACTATATGCTAACATGAGGAGTGTTATTTTGTAGTACATCTCAGTGATCATGCACTTGGCAAAATAATGATATAAACTTGCATCGTACAATGATAATTGTCCTCATGACCTATTGGTCTATTCCTATGTTCGTATTTTTGTAATACAATTTTATATTTGTAACTTCTAATCCCTGTATAAGCTTTCACCAGACTGAGTATATGATGTTGATGTGAATGACTGATGGAAACGTACTCGTTTTTCGTAATTCACAGAAAACAAATTAATCATGTATAGTGTAATTATCTTTTTCACATGCTTATGTTGATATCTGTAATGTATGTTTGACATTCTCTTACATGTAATAGCGCTTAGATTTGAAGTCAGTTCATTGTAATGCTTGTTCGAAGTCTTTTTTTTTTCTTCAAAAAAATGAGCTTATTCATTAAGCAACTACCTTAGCTTTGGAAATATTAACATTATTACATAATTTTTGCTCGATGTTAGTTGTAAAAATGCGTTTTAATTTTTAAGGTAAGGTTGCTCTATCGTTTACTTTCAAATGTTTAAAAGTCTATATTTCGCAAACTTTTTTCACATCATGGTTTCATTGCAAGAAACTTTAGATTTCTCAAAAAAAAAAAGTATTGCTGACAACTAATCACTTCATATTTCAATGAACTGTAAGTATGTTTGTCATTGGTTTGCCAGTGTTTAGATAAGCTGAATAAGTTATGACATTTTACAAAAGTTAAGTCAGATAAATGAACATACATTGCTGAAACTGATGTTTAACTCACCTGCAATTGTTCCTTCGTCTAACTCCGGCTAGAAAGAAAAGACAAACTACTAATATTTTGACAAAAACATGTTTAAGACACTCACAAACAAACAAACACGTATGATGCCATATATACAAACGTACTTATCTGTCTAAGGGCGAACAAAACTGCAGAAGTAAGTTTACAAAGAATACTTATTTAAAAAAAATTAAAATTGTAAGGGTTCTGCGGAACCCAGTGTATGTAGACGAAATACGCGTCTGGCGTACTAAATTATAATTCTTGTACCTTTGATAACTATATATCGACTACTTTATAAATCTAATAAGCGTTTTAAGACTCTAATTGCAGACTGTAGTGTATGTAATGTTAACTGGAAGAAAAACTAAGGTCACATATAAGAAATATACAGAAAAACAGGAAATATATTTTTTACAATATTTCCTTGTAGATACAAGCTTTTGATCATATACAAGCTTCTGTCCAAGTTTGGTAAAAAAAAAAAAAAAAAACAGGATAGTTTAGGAAAGTTATTAAAATTTTCAAAACTTTAACCACAGAGTGAATGGAATTTTAACTGGCAGAAAACTAGGTCTATTTATAAGTAAAATATGAAAAAAAAGGTTTTTTTTTACCAAAATTTACTTCTGGATACCATCTTCTGATCATAAACAAGCTTTTGCCCAAGTTTAATAATCCAGGAATAGTTTATGTCGAGACCTTTTAAACTTTTGGTCCTCGATGCTTTTCAGCTTTGTACTTGTTTTGGCTTTCAAACATCTTTTCATCTGGGCGTCGCTGGTAAGTCTCGTGTGGACGTGGCGCACGTCTGGCGTATTAAATTTTTAGCAAAATACCTTTTGTTGGCTATAAATCGTTTGTTTCTCTGTCTTATATTTTCTCCCATTTATTTGTATTGTAGTCCTGTCATGTAATGTTGTCATTTTAATGTTATTATTAACATTGCCATTAAAGCGGGAGGTTTGGCATGCCACAAAACCAGGTTCAACCCACCATTTTTATCTTAAAATGCCCTGTACTAAGTCAGGGAAATGGTCATTGTTATATTATAGTTCGTTTCTGTGTGTGTTACATTTTAATGTTGTGTTTCTGTTGTGTCGTAGTTCTCTTATATTTGATATGTTTCCCTCAGTTTTAGTTTGTAATTCGGATTTGTTTTTTCTCTATGGATTTATGAATTTCAAACAGCGGTATACTACTGTTGCCTTTATTAGAAAGTTATTAAACATTTTTAAACTTTAACCATAGAGTGAATGTAAGGTTAACTAGCAGAAAAACTAAGTCCATTATAAGTAAAATATTTACTTCTGGATACCATCTTCTGATCATAAATAAGCTTTTGTCATAGTTTGGTAGAAATCGAGGTATTTGAAGACAGTTATTAAAATTAAAAAAAAAAAAACTTTAACAACAGCGTGATTTGTTATCACATAAGCAACGCGACGGGTGCCACATGTGGAGCGGGATCTGCTCACCCCTTTGGAGCACCTGAGATCACCCCTAGTTTTTGGAGGGCTTCGTGTTGTTTATTCTTTAGTTTTCTATGTTGTGTCATGTGTACTATTGTTTGTCAGTTTGTTTTCAATTTATGAGTTTGACTGTCCCTATGGTATCTTTCGTCCCTCTTTTATGTTCACTGGCAGAAAAACTAAGTCCGTTTATCAATAAAATACGGACGAACACTATTTTTTTTATTACTTTCTGTATACTATCTTAATATGATCATAAACAAGCTTCGAATCAAGTTTAGTAGAAATCCAGAATAGTTTAAGAAAGTTATTGAAATTTTAACACTCTAACCACAGAGTGAATGTTATGTTGACTGGCAAAAAAATTAAGTCCATTTTTAAGTAAAATACAGATAAACTGGATTTTGGTTTACAAAATTTATTTCTGGATACTATCTTATGATCATGAACAAGCTCGGTCAAAGTTTAGTAGAAATCCAGGATAGTTTAAGAAAGTTATCAAAATTTCATAAATAAAGGCAACAGTAGTATACCGCTGTTCAAAACTCATAAATCCATGGACAAAAAACAAAATCGGGGTAACAAACTAAAACTTAGGGAAATGCATTAAATATAAGAGGAGAACACCGACACAACATTAAAATGTAACACACACAGAAACAGACTAAGCATTAGACAAAATCCTACGAGAATAACGAATATAATATCAAAACCAAATACTTGAATTTGGGATAGATAAGTACCGTAACACGTTTAATGTGAATTTACACTCAAAAATAAGAACTTTAACCAGAGGGAATATGTCGACGCCGACGACGGAATGTAGGATCGCTATGTCTCGTTTTTTCGACAAAAGTAAAAAAAAATGGTATAGAATTACTATCTTTTAATAAGGTAAATATGTGGTTTTATTTAAGTTTTAAACGTTGAGACCAGGCCTAAGTAAATATCAGTTTTTGAAAAGTAATTACATGAAAATGCTTTGTGTCAATTTTTTTTTTTATAGAAAAACCTACTAAGACTATACCAATATTAAATGGTTGTATCTGAAAGTAAAATAAAAAAAAAAACGAACTCCGAGGAAAATTCTAAATGCAAAATCCTTGATCAAAACCTAATCAATCAGAATTATAAGTTTTCAACAATTAAGGAGGAGTCTTTAGGCGATTTGACCATATGTCATAAATAAATGCATGGTATTTAAATTCTTTTAACGATATCTTGGTGTAAATAAATAATAATTATTTCAGATAATACACATGCTTCAAAAATATCATTTATGAATTTTACAACACATTGGAAACATGAAAGAAATATAAGGGCCAATGACGTGTACAATGTTCGTATATTTTAGGAAAGTACATGTATACAATTAATTTGTATCACAATGTTTGAATATTGTTTCTATCCTGAAAGTTAACATAAAAGCTTATCAGATAAATTTTTTACTTGCTGTTGGATTTTTATTTTTAATATAAACGACATACTAGTGGCTTAAACAGATAAAAACAAATTGAATATATTAACATAAAGCAGGAAAAAAAACAAGTTATTAACTAAATAAAATAAGAAACTCGTATATTAGAATACAAATTAAAATTGTGGTACAACAGATAAAGACGTATTCGACAATAAATAAGTTAAAGGATACTCACATATGACATTTTGTGGATGAATTAGTAAAAACGCTTAAAATTTAAATCCAATTAAGTATTACAGTATAATACATATTCTAATTTTCATATCAACATTTTTCTTCTGGATTTCAGAATTGGTCAGTCATAGAATAATGGTAACACATAAGTCACAACAGGCCAAACATTGAACAAACGATGGTTATGTATATGTCACAACTCGTCAGACGTAAAATACTGGTCATCTATCTGATAATCACAACCATGTTCTTCTGACTGTTCAATATTACATAGGAGGTAACTGTGACACATCACCCAAATTAATGGATGTTGCTCCGTCAAACTCAATTAGTATATAATAAAACAGACGCACTGCTAATTCACAGCCAGTATGCAAAGCATTTATTTATAAATAATGTATATCGTAACTTTCATTTTCAGCACCGATTTCCCGAAACACTCAAGGAATTAAGCACCACTATATCACAAGGTACACATGCATTGCAATTGTTGTAAATATTAGGTTTCCTCTAATTGAGGAAGGACTAAGAAATTCAAAACATTTATATTCAATTTATCGACTGTGTATGTTGGGGTTTAATAAACAATAACGAAAAACGCTAACGAAATAAAAATATCGCAGACAACGTTACACACTGGATTACAGACAATTTACTTGAGACAGAAACAAAACGAATGCTACGGATTAAACATATTTGTGGCCGCTATCAATAAAGAAAAGAGCGGATTGGATTGTAGTTACGATAAATGATACAGGTACAGGTACAAATCAGTAAATCAGATATTCCAAAATAAATTCAACTGATATACAATTGAGAGGTTTAGCGCTATAAAACCAGGTTCAATCTACCATTTCTACATTTGTAAATGCATGTAACAAGTTATGAATATGACACTAGTTGTCCATTCGTTTGATGTGTTTTGTCATTTGATTTTGCTATTTGATTAGGGACTTTCCGGTTTGAATTTTCCTCGGTTTTCAGTATTTTTGTGATTTTACTTTTTTCAATTCAACTTTTCGGAGGACCATTTGATTGAACAAGAAAACTATTCATACAGATTGTATGGAAGTTTAGAGAAGAAGTCGAAAAGTCCTCTAAATTTCAACAGTATTGAACGGACCATTAACAGCAAGTAATTTATCTAAAACATGCAAAGAGTTTTATATACTCCAAAAATGGTTCTTCAGTCTTGAGTAACAAATATGCTGCTTACCAAAATAATAGAGAGATTACAAGAGGGCAATTAAGAGCCATAAAAAAAAACGTCCAATGAATACAGGCAACTCTCCGACGCATATTTTCGCCTGACCCAAATAAGGTGCTTCTGTCCTTTATAAGTATTGTATGCTTTTAATATTAGTTTCTTTCATATATTTCGGAGTTTAGTATGACGTCAATTATCACTGAACTTATATAGTTTTTTGTTTAGTGGACAGCTGAAGCACGACTCCTGGTGCGGGTTTTCTCGCTGTGTTGAAGACCCATGGGAGGACTTCGACTGTTTTCTGTTCTTTGACAGTTTTTTGTCTTTTTGACACACTCCCAATTTCCATTCTCAATGTTATTTATCTTTTGTGTTTCTGTTAGTTGTTAATATGCACTTTATCCTTCTGATGATTTAAACCCTTTTCAACTGACAGTTTTAGGTGTTTCGTTCTGATCGAGAGTAACACGTGGTATTGACAAAGATAAATATGTTATATGTACAGATGAAACATCATGTATTCATGTAGCAATGCAAAACGAAATCCTTGAAATGTTCTCTACTAAGCGTTGATTAGGCAAGTATTACTGTCGTATAGAAGCAGTTGTTTGTTGGATAAATTCCAATTTGTTAATTTCTTTTAACATATTATTTCACTCACATTAAGTTGTCAAACATAAATTTTGCTGACTGTCTTGTTCGTTCATTGTTCAGGGTTTTATAAACAAGACAAATGATTATAAAGATAAAATACAATGAATTTGTCCATTTGTTAAATAGCAACGACAGTACTTTTACAAGAAGGTTTTGGTATAACAACGATATAATTCCAACGTGAATAGGTACTGCTCTGAAAATTATTATGATTGATTCATTTCGGGTAGGCGTAATCCGTCATTGCGGTAAAAACATTCTTTGATAAATATTACGTTTCCTGTGTATATAAAAAGGTAAGTTAAAGCAAGTCAAATTATTATAACAGTAGGTTATAAATCAATTTAAAAGGTTTTCACTAAGTCAGTAAACATTAAAAGTGGAAATTAAGTTTATTTTGGACATTTGCATTTATTGAAAGAAACAATAAACTCTGATTATAAAGGGGATATATTTACTTCAGCTTTTCATCCTGTCCGTCATTTTTCTCGTTTTTATCCTCTTTAATTTCATAAGCTGTTTCATGGATATCCTCATCTTTGTTGTGTTTTTCCAACAATTCTTCAACTAGCATTTCTTCTTGCTCATAGTATTTTTTGACATTATTCTATCTGTACTTGCCAACATTCTTTTCGCTTTTGTCCATCAACGTAATTGTGCCCAAATCTAGGAACGTCATAAACCTTATATGGTCCTAGCCATTTTTGCATTCCAAGAGTCATTTTTGTCTTCATGTCCTTAACGAGAACCAAATCACCAGTGCATAATTCATTTTGCTCAACATTGTGTCGCTAATCAAGGTTAAGTTTCTGCTTCTTTTAAGCATGACAAACATGTTCAATTACATCAGCAGCGATCTTGGTCTGTATTTGTAGCATGTTATTTCTAGCTTTCTCTATCTCACTATCTGATATTTCCTTGTATTTTTCAAATTTGTTGGTAGTTACTCCATTAAGATTTTCCTTGCGAAAGACCGGATTTCTCCAGTACCTTAAATAGTAAGGCTAACATTTGGTACTGTTCTGCTTCGAAGTATTGTAAGAAAAGCAGTATTTTGGTACTTATTTGTTTAACATAGACTTCAAAGTGTGATTGAACCGTTTCGGTCGTCCATTTGACTGTGGGTGATATGGTGTAATAAGTATGTGCTTGTATTCACATTGTCCCTCTAATGATTATGTGAGAAGAAAGTTAAATTCCCCACCTTTCTTGCTTACTCATTCAAGTAGCATTCCATGTCTGCAAAAATAATTCATATATTTTTTCAGCTACTTCTTATGCTAATTTTCTCATTAAAGGAAATGCCTTCACATAATTGGAAAAAATAGATAGCCAATTACATTTAGATATCCATTGTCAGATAAAGATTTTCCACTGCTGTCGTTAAACGGCACAATAAGATCTATAGAAAAAAGAATCGGGTGCTTTTAGGAATTAGGTAGGTGTTGCTTTTGATTTTTAGTTTCTGCTCTAATAATCAGGTAAAAAAAATACATGACACTCGTTCTTTAAAGGAACAAATATTATGGAACCACAAGATGTTTCAGTTCCATGAAAATATTTTATCAAGGTGGAAAAAATATATATGCAATTGTTGTTCCCAAGAACTTTTAATGTCCATAGTTTTGTTCCAGGGGTAGCACGTATATTGCGGAACAAATATATGTTTACAGACGCATACTATGTCATTTCATTCGGTCTAGTTACTTTGTAAGTTTATACGAATTCCTTGTTTTTTGTTTGTTGATTGATCTGTATTTTCCTAGTCCATTTTGGATAATTGAACATTGGTAAACTACTGTCGCCTTACTTTACAGTCAACATCAAGGATAGATTGACCGATACGATATATCGGTGTCTCAACTAACAAGTGATATACTTTCCTTACATTATATCTTTTGATACAAAAAAAATCGTCTTATCTGTAATTTTCCCGGTTTTGACAGTTTGCCTGAGTGATGATTCGCATGGCGGGCGAATCATAGATAACTGTTTGCTACTTTTGGAATTCATGTGATTCTCTTAATTTTCATTTGCTGACATGACTTGGTTTTTTTATTAATTGATTGGCGATATCTGAAAATTAATATATAACTTTAGAAATAAGTAAGACATTTTTAGAAATTTAAGATCAAAATAATCATGTCTGCAGTATACGAAAAACCATTAATTCTGTTGAATTCAAATAGAGTTGTTCGCCTTTGTGTGCATCAATTGAAATAAAATGAGATAACGAATTCAATTATCGTTAGCTTTTGGAATTGTCATTTAAAAAATATCCGGGTTCAATTTCCAGGTACAATAATGAACAACATAATAGATATAGGAAGATGTGGTGTGAGTGTCAATGAGACAACTCTCCATCCAAATAACAATTAATAAAAGTAAATCATTATAGGTCAATGTACGGTCTTCAACACGAAACCTTGGCTCACACCGAACAACAAGCTATAAAGGGCCCAAAAATTACTAGTGTAAAACCATTCAAACGGGAAAACCAACGGTCTAGTCTATAAAAAAAAAACGAGAAACGAGCAACACGTATAAATTACATAAACAAACGACAACTACTGTACATGATCAGATTCCTGACTTCGGACAGGTGCAAACATTTGCAGCGGGATTAAACGCTTTAATGGTACCAAACCTTCTCCCTTTTTCTGAAACAATAGTATAACATCACAACATAGAAAAACATAGAAAAAACACACGATAAAATATCAATCAAACTGAATCAAAAAACGTTAATTAACACAATATGAACGAAAAAATTTGATCTGCGATACCTGAATGTACATACATAGGTTTTCATAGTATATATAGCTTCATTCTAAACTATTGCAGATTTCCAGTTTTAGCTCACCTGGCCTAAAGGGCCAAGTGAGCTTTTCTCATCACTTGCCATCCGGCGTCCCGCGTCGTCGTCCGTCATCGTTAACTTTTACAAAAATCTTCTTTACTGAAACTACTGGGCCAAATTAAACTAAACTTGGCAAAAAATCATCATTGGGGTATCTAGTTTAAAAAATGTGTCCGGTGACCCGGCCAACCAACCAAGATGGCCACCATGATTAAAAATAGAACGTAGGGGTAAAATGTTGATTTTGGCTTATAACTCTGAAACCAAAGCATTTAGAGCAAATCTGATATGGGGTAAAAGAGGGACGAAAGATACCAAAGGGACAGTCAAATTCATAAATTTTAAACAAACTGACAAAACCATGGCTAAAAATGAAAAAAAAAAGACAAACAAACAACAGCACACATGACACAACATAGAAAACTAAAGAATAAACAACACGAACCCATACAAAAAAAAAACTAGGGGTGATCTCAGGTAAAATTGTTTATCAAGCCAAGATCTATCTGCCCTGAAATTTTCAGATGAATCGGAAAACTGGTTATTATAGATAGAGATAAACTGTAAACAGCAATAATGTTCAGCAAAGTAAGATCTACAAATATGTCAACATGACCAAAATGATCAGTTGACCTCTTTATAGTAATTGTTTACCAATTTTTGTAAATTTTTGTAATCTTTTACAAAAATCTTCAGATCTCCTCTGAAACTATTGGGCCAAATTTAACTAAACTTAGACACAACCGTTATAAGGGTATCTAGTTTAAAAAATGTGTGCGGTGACCCAGCTTACCAACCAAGATGGTGACATGGCTAAAAATAGAACAAAGGAGGAAAATGTAGATTTTGGCTTATAACTCTGAAACCAAAGCATATAAAACAAATCTGTCATTGGGTTAAATTGTTATTCAAGTCAATATCTATCTGCTGTGAAATTTTCAGATGAATTAGACAGCTCGTTGTTGGGTTGCTGCCCCCAATTGGTAATTTTTAAAGAAATTTTGCCGTTATTTGGTTATTATCTTAAATACTATTATAGATAGAGATAAACTGTAAACAGCAATAATGTTCAGCAAAGTAAGATCTACAAATAAGTCCGCATGACTTAAATGGTCAGTTGACCCCTTAAGGAGTTATTGCCCTTTATAGTCAATTTTTAACAATTTTCATTAATTTGGTAAATTTTTGTAAATTTTTACAAAATATTTTCCTCTGTAATTAAAGGGCCAAGTTTGTTATAGATAAAGAAAATTGTAAGTAGCAAGAATGTTCAGTAAAGTAAGATCTACAAACACATCACCATCACCAAAACATAATTTTGTCATGAATCCATCTGTGTCATTTGTCTAATATGCCCATAGACCAAGGTGAGCGACACAGGCTCTTAAGAGCATTTAGTTCAATATTAAAAGGAAACAAGTGAAGATGTGTTGATGAAATCTTTTACAAAGTAAATTACTTATAAAAAGTTTTAATGGAAATCCAAATTCAATTTATATAAAATAGCCGTTATTGAAGAAATTTTTATCATTCTCCAACATGCGTGTTTATATTTTTCGTTTGGGCTTGTATTTTATTTTCCTTCGGGTTTAAAGATCCGTTCATCCTACTTTGACTCTTTAAAATTAAAATGTCTACCCTAAATTGAGGTAAATTATATGGCCTTCCAAATACCGTTTCAATCGCTAACATCACTTAAAAGACATTAATTGTCAAAATCCGGTTATGGTGTACAAATGTTTGCATCTCATGTTTGCGGTATACGTTCTTCTCCGCAAATTTGATGTTTTCTGTTTGGTATTGAATTAATAATTAAGATCCATGTTACATCTCGTGATCAATTTATTTGGCAATTGTCAATGAAAGTCAGCAGGGTTAAAGATCATGAGATGTTCGACCTATAAGTCAAATGAGTTTTGTTAAAATATACTTTTCAGTTTATTGGTCTTTTTAAAAATGTTGTTTGTGCGGTATTTAGACCCCTGTACAAAAAAAATATTTTACATGCACACGTATAAAAATTGCAATTTTTATCCAACGTAAGCACAGGTTTGAAATTTGTTTTCAATTTAGACTTGTTTATATATATATAATATATATATATAGTGTCTAAAAATATATATATAGTGTCTAAAAAATATATATATAGTGTCTAAAAATAGCAACAATCACCCATACCATACTTAAACATATCTAAAATACAAAAAGTCGCAAAAACAATAAACAATGTATGGGCTCGCTAAAATCTTGAAGTATTTCGTGCGTATTATATATATCAGACGTCATATTATTATCAATCGGGATAAACCTCCGAAGACTGTCTACGGTCATACAACACCATTTAAACATAAATATATGTATAATTCGTTAGCAACCACATTTTTTTCAATGTCTATTTTGATTTCATGTTATATATTAAGAATATGTGTCAAATCATCGTTTAACCTGTACAAATATGCTTTTTGTGGGTTGGGTCAATAAACAAAATTGAAACTCTTCGTATATCACTTAGTACACTTTTAAATGTTGACTTCTATTTTTTTAATAAATGAACCACATCTGAAATATATGCGTAAACCCGTTTCCACTAAAGGTTTGATTAAATGTTACATGAACACGGATTCTACATTACAGTCATATTAATCTTGCCATTTGGTCCCAATGCTTAAAATCTTTCAATCGTTTATGGGTGAATTTAACATACTTTTAAAAATAAAATTTAAAAATAAGAAAGCAATGAATGAGGTTGTTTAATTTGATCTATGTCTTTTTGTGCTTCATTGTTAAATATTTGTTTATATTGTCATTAAGACACTTGTGGTACCTGTACATCGTGTCATTATTGTTTTTTTATGATATTCTCGTATTATTGTCGTATTTTTTGCTGATGTGCTTTGTCTATATGCCTTTTGGTGTTACTTTGAAAATTTGTTTGTTGCTTGTCTTTCATTTTTGCTATGTGCTTTGTCTATATGCTTTTTTTTTATGTTTCTTTGTTACATATATGACGTGGCTCTACTTATACATCCTGTCATTGTGTTATTGTACTATGGTAAATTTTCGTATTCTTGTCTTTAATCTTTCAAGTTGATTATATGCTTGGTGTATATGCCGTTTTGTACATATTTGTATGTTTTTTTTAGTGACCAGATTATAAAACTATGTTTGACATTTTTACCTACTATGTATGTTTTGTTTTGTTCACGCATCGTTGTAAATAGAATCGAATTTGAAGCGATTGTCATACAAGTGAGAGGTTCTAAAGAAGAAAATGCCTGTACAAAGTTAGGAATAATAAGACAGTTGTTATTCATTCGTTTGATGTGTTTGAACTTTTGATTTAGCCATTTGATTAGGACTTATATCTAGAAATTGACTAGGAGTGTTGGTTGAAAACAAAACTTTACTACAAAAGAGATGATGCCAGCTTCCAAATAGTTATCTTTTCATTTTTAAAACCAGAGTTCCAAAAATAAAGTTGCAATTATCACTTCGTAAATTTTACGGACGCCATCACGAGTTGCTTGACCGTTATGGAATATCCATTTCACAGATGATATCGAATATGTTTCTTACAACGTATGTAATAACTGAAAACCCATTCCCGTTTGATAACTATGGCCTACAGAATTGGACTATTTACCGGCTTTGCAAACAAAATAAGCAACACGACGGGTGCCACATGTGAAGAACCTGAGATCACCCCGAATTTTACCTATTGTGTCTGTTTATTTTTTTCACATCGTTGTCTATATAATGGAATTTGATGCGACTGTCATACAAGTGAGAGGTTTAGCTTGCTATAAAGCCAGGTTTAATCTAGCATTTTCTTCATGTTTTTAAGCTTTTGATTTTGCCATTTGATTAAGAACTTTCCGTTTTGAATTTTCCACGGAGCTCAGTATTTTTGTGATTTGTCTATTTAGTCATTGACCTTGCAAGTCAAATTTTCACTAGGAATATTGTTTTAAGTTATAAAATTGAACTAAACTGAATGTTAATTGCGAAAATTCATATCTTTATTTTGCTTTTATAAATGAGTGTTAATATAAAAAAGAAGATGTGGCATGTTTGCCAATGAGACAACTCTCCACAAGAGACCAAATTGACACAGAACTTAACAACTATAGGTCCCTGTCCGGCCTTCAACAATGAGCAAAGCCCATACCTCATAGTCACCTATAAAAGGCCCGAAATGACAATGTAAAACAATTCAAACGAGAAAACTAACGGCCTTATTTATGTACAAAAAATGAACGAAAAACAAATATGTAACACATAAACAAACGACAACCACTGATTTACAGGCTACTTAATTGGGACAGACGCATACATACATAATGTGGCGGGGTTAAACATGTAAGCGGGACCCCCCCCCCTTAACCTGGGTCAGTGGTATAACAGTACAAGAACAAAATCATATTTTATGTTTTTGTCGAATTCGTGCTTAATTGCCAATGAGACAACTTCCCACCATAGACCAAATGACATCGAAGTGAGCGCAACTATAGGTCCATGTACGGTCCTCGTCTCTCTGAAATATATTATTAATGCTATCACACATCACAGTTTAACGAAGAATAATATAATAGATGTATGTAACAAGTTCTTTTATACATATACCATCACCGTCGATGGATACAATTTTCCAAAAGATTGATGCACCTTATGAATACTTGTAATCGAAATATTGATCCATAATCTATATGGCATAAGTGCAACAAGCCATCTTCAACAATAGACAGGAATGGAAGTCCTATCATTGCAGTTCTTGTAGAGACTTGATTAAGCCCGTCTATGTGTGACTGTTCTTTTAGTATTTTATTGAAATTAGGTTTGTGTCTCTCTAAACGCACCCTGAGTCCCATTATATAATAAACTCATCATAGATACCAGGATTAAAAGTTTATAATTACGCCAGACGCACGTTTCGTCTCAAAAAGACTCATCAGTGACGCTCGAATCAAAAAATGTTAGAGGGCCAAATAAAGTACGAAGATGAAGAGCATTGAGGGCCAAACATTCCTAAAAGTTTTGCCAGCTAAGGTAATCTATTCCTGAGGTAGAAAAGTCTTAGTTTTTCAAAAATTAAAAGTTTTGTTAACAGTTAATTTATAATTATGAACATATCAATGATAACTCAAGTCAACACAGAAGTGCTGACTACTGGGCTTGTGATACCCTCGGGGAAATAAATCTCCACCAGCAGTGGCATATTATCACATTCAATTTGCAAAGTATAACAATGATTTGACAGGAATTTCCCTATTGATGTTAACAAAACTTGAGTTTCTTCTGGTAAATGGTAAGATTCACAGAAACAATGCCTGACAGGACATAATGCGCGACCACAAATTCGAAGACAAATTTTTGGATTTAAACATGAAAAACGACTGCTATCCTAAGTATTTTGAAATGTGACGATATTAATGTTTCCTTATAATTCACAATAAGCTGGTGTAGCTATTTCAGTATTGTAACATAACTAGATATAAAATCAATTGCAGTATGATTTATTGTTGTTTTGAAGATGTTTAGAAAATTTCAAACATCAATTTATGTTCCATCATTAAACATGAGCATGATGGTATTCTGTAGAGTTAAACAATGCAAAGTCAACACAAAACACTTTTAAATGTCATATTTTCACATTATCACTAATGGCATTTCAACAGTTGGACATTTTAAAATGTCAAGATAATTTGAAAAAATCTGAAATTGCACTTCTGTACTTCCATTTAAGTGTTTTTCAACTCTTCTGATAAAGATTATTCGACTGGATGATAATTAAATCACTCTCAGATGTCAGTAAGCAATGCTATTTAGTTAAATTGTATTTTTTTTTTAATGCTGATCAACATAAAAATATTCTTCAGCCTCAACCTTTGAAATTAATGTTTTACTGTGTTAGAACATACATTGTTCGTCGTCCAACAAAATTGCAAGACATTTAAACTAGATTTTTAATTTAAAATGTACATTTAGTAAATATTTCATAATTTTGAAATAAGAACTCTTCAAAATCAGAAGAAGAAAAAACAAATGATAAATATTTAATTTAACATTTGGACAAAATTTGAAATTTGAATATTAGGTAAACAAGGATGTGTTACTCAGCTATCTTTCTTTCGTTTTTAAACTGTTAACAGGCAAACAAATGTATTTCTCGTGAGAAAGGTTAGACAAAATGTTACTTGATTTCAGAGGGATAAGCTAATAAATTATGTAAGGCATAGAATAGCATAAATAAAGGCAACAGTAGTTTACCTCTGTTCGGAATTCATAAATCGATTGAGAACAAACAAATTCGGGTTACAAACTAAAACTGATATCATATGTTTACAAGTGAAAATACGTCTGTTTGTGATTTTTGTCAGGACTATTGTGTGGTATCGATATCAGTCTTTCTTCCTAATAACTATTTTGAAGCAGTTTTTGTTTAAGGAGCACATCCCTGTTGATAGTCCGTATGATGTTATATCTTTATTACTATACTATATATAAAAACATTAATTTTCGCGAACCATTTAGGTCACGGAAATTCCAAAGTATGGCATCAGTAAGGAGAGTTGTACACATAGTGTGAATACTCAGAACACCCATCCAGATTATCTTTAGCTAAAAGTGTTCATCTTTTTCTATTTAATATGTACTAACAATATTCCATATTTCTATAATTTCGATTAAAATGTGCCAAAATCTGAGTTAAAATAGGTCGAATGCCCCAAATAAACATTCCCTGATTGGTTGAAGTACTGTGGCGTCGATGTAAAGCATAGCAAGCCTCGATGTAAAGCACACGCTTCACAGGAATAAGGAGAGTTTTACAAATAATGTGAATACATAGACACTGAATCCAATATATGTATTGCTGAAAATAATCAAGTGTTTATTAAATTCTGTTTTGATTCTACTAACAACGTTCCATATTTTCTATAATTACGATTTAAATATGTGAAACCCCGCAATAAACATGATAAAAAAAGATGGCCTCAATGGTAAAAGCAACGCTAAAATTTTCCGTTCATATGTTAACATCTTGAACTTCGATCCTGGGTTCAAAGGGGTTAATAAACCGATTCACAAATGGAGATCTCCTTGCTCTCAAATGTAATCCTTAGTGAAGTATACAGGCAACTTCGTTTACAGAAATATATGCACACTTTATCAGTAATATATTGTCATGCTTCTGCAAATTAACATTTTTTTTAATGCTGAACTTTAATCAAATTCAATTGTATACAAATTTTATTACGTAAACATGGTAAAGCAATAGGAGTAAGAATATTTTTAGTGCCAATTTAACCAGCTTCATCGCCATCATCAAAATTATTTATCGTTATCATTGTGAAATTTCACTAACATAGGGTTTATTAAAATACTAGAATAATTTGGTAAGTATGGCTTATTAATTATAAGGTTCTCGAGATGTGCTTCTCTAGACATTTCTGACGGTCAGTTTAATCCCATTTATCTCAATATTATCCCCGATGACAGAAATGTCAACCCGACCTATTCGTTTCAAAATCTATTTGATGAACTAATTTCTTCTAAAACTGTACATGCATTAATTCTGTTTAATTTGATAATCAATCACATTTACGTTGCATGATTGCATGATAATGGGTTCTGTATGAGTGAACTGTAGTGTATTGCAAGATCAGTGCAATTGTGACGTCAGTGCGCCTTCACGTGACATTATTATTTGTAAACAAACCGGCTCCTCATGTAACACGTGTCTGAATTATACATTTAAAGTGCAATCAATCTTTCAATCACTATTTTATGTTATTTAGCCTCACCGGACGCAATTACCGATTTTTGAACTGTGATTAATATTTTTTTATGTAGACTACTTTCCTTGAATTGTTTATACCATAGAATTTTTAAAAGATGTATGAAGGTTTTCCATTTTGCATCATATCCCACATAAATTTTTATTCACGTTCGGATACTTTAGTAAGATTTGCGTGACCCTGTTTTATGGGTCAAGAGAGCCACATATGGATGCAATAGACCACTTTCGAATTCATCCGTCACCGGAAAAAACTCGTCAATTATACATGCCTTTGTAACGTCATTTACCAGATAGAGGGGCCCACCTGTATCCCTACACTAAAAACGTTCATCAAGCGTCTTAGTGATCGTCATTGTGCAGGATAAACTAGAAATAAAGTTTGTTCAGTAGGTACTTAATCACAATTCTCTAATGACAGCTGTGCAGATGGTCAATTATGAGAATTTGATTTGCCGAAAAATATGTGCAATATAGCTTTTATAGTTTTTCAACCACTCGCTCAACATGGAAGTGGAAGTGACGACGCACCTAAACGCACGAGTGACGTTCACTAAGACCAAAGTTTTTCACGGAAATGCATCGAACTCGAAAGTTGTCTATTCCGGACAGCACTATATTGATATATCTTGCAGAAGAAATCAATGGCAACAGTCTAGATTGATAAAGCATACATTAATCTTTATCTCAAACACATTTTCATAGGAAAATAAGATGCACAAGTTTGTTACTAAGTAATATAATAATATAAACTATAGGACTGGTATACATTTGAATTACATCAACATCAATTATACATACATAACATTCAAAAAATATGTGAGATAATAGCAGAAGGTGTTGAAATAATGTGTGTGTAGTAATACACACACATTATTTTAACATTTCAGTTCTAAGCTTTAAAGATCTAAACATAAATTTACCTAAATTACACAGCTCTTTTACATTTTGCGTACTCATTAGTTTAATTAATTTGTAAATCAATGGTTTTTCCACTAATATAGCTTAATGTAAAATGTTCTAATGAATATGAACATGAACATGCGTAACGTTTTACCCGATATATGTATACGCTACACAATTGAGTAGAGAGTAATATGTTACTGCTGAAATTAGGAAACGATCATGGTTGTCACATATTATAGTTTGATGTCGGCCATATGGGTCAATATCGCGGTCAACATAAAGACCGGAAACAGACCTTCTTCTTATGTTGATATAGTTGATCTCTAGTTCACTGAATCACATGAGGCACTTATTTAAATATTCTCCATGCTCAAATGAAAGATCGACTACATTGTTTCATCAAACAGATATTTTTCTATAAAAATGAAAAATGTAGAAATAAATGTCTTGTTTTGGGTCGTGCAAAATCTTCCTCTATGAAGAATCCTAATTATCACAACAAAAACACCGCAGATGATATCATAAAAAAGCTGGACTTTTATAAATTTGTTCAACAATATTTTTGTTGAGTTGGGTAAACTGATATTTCTGGAGACAGTCGGTATTGTAATAGGTACTACATTGGCTAGAGGTATAGGCTGAGGGTTGAAATCTCGAAAAACATTAACACCGCCGCATTTTGCGCCTGTCACAAGTCAGGAGCCTCAGGCAACTGTTAGTCTTGTATGTTTTTTAATTTTAGTTTCTTGTGTATAATTCGGAGTTTAGTATGACATACATTAACACTGAACTAGTATACATATTCATTTAGGGGCCAGCTGAATGAATCCTCCAGGTGCAGGAGTTTCTAGCTGCATTGAAGACCCATTGGTGGCCTTCGGCTGTTGTCTGCTCTATGGTCGGGTTGTTGTCTCTTTGACACATTCCCCATTTCCATTCTAAATTTTACTATTTTTCAATAACTACTCGCTGATTGTTTTTTTTTTGTACTCATATAGACAGAACTCATACATCTTAATATTAAGTCTTTGCAACACAAAAATGTTGGCCAACTCTTCTTTATATAATGTGTTTCACAGTTTGACCGAATTTACTCTCCAAACTGTTACAGTAGTTTAATTGATATATGCATAGAATTTCTTTATTTATTAACCTTCATTACCTTCCAGCGTGCTTAAAAAGATGTGAACCGTACGGATACGAAATTAATTTTTGAAAACTTGTTTTCAATGACTTCAGAGTGGTTCATTATAAGAAAATTAGGTTCGAGACTATTTCAAAATTGTATATTCTAAAAAAAGGAGTCATGTGTGCTTTACACAAAAGTTAATTTTAAACAATTTAGAAAAAAAGAGTCTGATTTTTTCAGCTAACTAGATTTTCGGAATCCTCTGGTTTTATCCATTTGAATGCCTTGAAAAAAATTTGCCCGGTGACCCCCATTTTTCTTTCTTTTTTTTTTTTTTTTTTTTAATCTTTTACATGTATAATGATAAGCCATCTGTAACAGTCTTATAAAATTTTAATTACTTTTTAACAGTTTTTGAGAACTTCAACTTGTCAATGATAAAGCTATGAAAAGTCAAGAGAGAATATTTTGCCGCTAAAATTTCATTGGCTAATATCTCGAAAACAAGCACGGTAACCTATATATTTTTTTGCTCTTTGGATTTCTTTATTAATCCCTTATCAATTTAAACTAGTGTTTTGAAAAGTTAATTACTCTGAAACTGAGAAGCGAACTCCCTTAAACGAAAGCTTGCTAGAATTAAAGAAAAGTCATTTGGACAGTATGTTTTGGTTAAAAAAAAATATAAGTTCGCGTTGTTTTTCTTGGCGTATCTTGTAAGCATCTCCCATGCCTATCAATTCTGCACTTAAAAATACGTCTCATACTAGCATTGAAAAAACGTCCCAGAATCCGTTAGGGCTAACAAAATAATTTATTTGGCCTTTGGTATAATGCAAAGTGCACGAAGTCTCTGATAATTAAAAATAACGGGCGCACATATCGACCAATCAGGATTAGCCATACTTTTAATTCTGAATACCGTGTTATGCTCATAAAATGGCTACACCAATAAAATCTAATGGTTTATTGTAACCTGTAAGTTTTATTTTCCATGTACGAAACATGAAAGACGTTATGTATAAAACATATCATACAATTACAGATTCTCATTTTGAGGACAAGAAATAATAATACTGTTTTATTTTTTATTATACAATTAGTTAATATTTCAAACATATATAGCTATGAAAGAAAATACATGTAAGTCAGTGAAAACTGTCGATACAGTCTCAGCATACAACGTCAGCAGGAAAAGATGAACCGTCTTTTACAGCCGTATCGTTGTTTCATTTGCATGTACTGAAACAAAGAAAATGTTTAGAGTGAGAATTATAACAAACTTACAACTTAGTCATAAATATAAGAAGATATGGTATGAGTGTCAATGAGACAACTCTCCATCCAAGTCACAATTTGTAAAAGTATACCATTATGATAGTTTATTTCTTTGGTTTTCTTAGTTCTTTTTCAACTTGATATATATATATATATATATATATATATATATATATATATATATATATATATATATATATATATATATATATATATTTATATATATATTTATATATATTTGTTACTTTTTTAACCGAAGCACTTTTTTAAAGGTAATTTTAATATTAGTCGGAATCTCCTGATACATAAAAGAGACGTATACCTTTAGTTTTATTTTCCTCCGCCGCCACCACCTCCTCCTCCGGATTTTCCTCCGCCGCCGCCACCACCTCCTCCGGATTTTCCTCCACCGCCACCACCACCTCCTCCAGATTTGCCACCTCCACCACCACCGCCTCCGCCGCCACCCCCTCCGCCACCTCCTCCTCCACCACCACTGCCGCCTCCTCCACCTCCGCCTCCGCTTCGTTTAACAATAATGCGAGCCTCAGACTGTTCTATGATGTTTACAATCAGTAACGATAATATCAATACAGTACAAAGGGAAGGCTTCATGTTTGCTGCAAATATCCAATAATAACAAAACATCAATTTACAGAAAGAACAAAGCTGTATGGGAATGCTTCAAACGATATAAGATATCTGCCATTTCAAATGCAAATTGCATAAAACTACATGTTTTTAGTTTAACTGTTTAACGTTAAGTCATAGGAGTGTTTGTGAAAGAAAAAAATGATATGACGACAGTATACATTAAAACATAATTTTATTCTTTAATTTCGATTTAATGGTCTAAAACTAAAAGCATCAAAAATATTATTTACTCACTTGTCGAAAGTTTCATTCCAAGTGTAGATTTCTGATTTCATGTCTGCTTATAAGTCTTATTTCGTTGCAGCCTATTACGTAAACAATATTCGTGGAAGATAATATAAATCTTCCGAAAATTCCCATCTTTATTATTGTGAGATGTCCGTGTTAACATAACTTGAAAACCATATGTTTTGTAAAACCAGTTACCGCTCATTAATCAGTAAAAAAAACTAAGCGTAAGGACAATGACACGTTTTATGTTTTGTAAATTTCCTACACGATGTTGTTCTACCATCGTATTGAAAAATGAAACAAAAAGGAACATAATGGTATGAGTCCCGACTAATTGAGTACATCACTTGTTGACAAACCATAAGCAGTTGAAATTGGTGATAATATTGGCAGGAATTAATATTTTTTAAAATTAAAATTACAAAAATTGGGATGACAAGAATGATAATTTTGTGGCAGAAGAGTTTTGAAACTTACAAAAAACTCTTTGATGAGGATGAGGACTTTTGTTGAAGATGCTGCCGAAAATGTTGGAAAGGTGGTCAATGTCATTGCCAAAAAGAAGGCTAATGTACCTTATTGAAATTGCAAAAAAAAAAACCAACATAAGGTTCATGCTAATTATAGTACTCTTGCAACAATTATGGTAAATACCGAAGTTTGATCTTTTATTGCTGAAACGTCATGTTGCATGCGATTTTGTGTTTTGATATCCAAATGGCTATAGGCCTTGGGATTGTCCCCCTCCTTTGTATAGCTGAATTGATAACGAAGAAAGGTTTGGATGATATGAAGTTTTTAACATAACACATACCCTTATTATTTTACGTATATTTATATTTATCTTATAAATGGTAGTAGGAAGCTCTAAATAAACCTGACATTGATTTGAATTACATTTCCAATGTTCCTATTCTTATGAGTTTGACACCTATTTGTTTGTGGACGATAGAGGAAAAATGAGTAATATATACTAATGATGCTCAAAAGATTTTGAGATACAGGAATATGTTGGGTATTTTTAAACCACCACAAGCCCTTGTCCGGTGCGAGGTGCATATCATCACATCAGAAGATCTTACAAAGTTTAAAACTGGTCAAGGGTCTTTTGATGTTGTGGTACACCTATCCAGGGATGTCACATACAAGATTTTTCCCCCGGAAGAAACTCAGCATATTGACAGTTTGACATTAAAGTTCAAGAGATTATAATTGTTCAAAGAAGCTATAATTAGGTGAACAAATGAATTTATCTGAGATTTTGTCTGATAAAAAAAAGACAAAAAAAAAAAAGACTTAGGACAGGGGGTGGATTGTGTCTGATATTCATATGATGAAGACATAATTTTTCAATCAGTTTAATTGAGGTCCGGAGCTGGCATGTCAGTTAACTGATAGTAGTCTGGTGTTATTTATGTATTACTGTCATTTTGTTTATTTTCTTTGGTTACATCTTCTGACATCAGACTCAGACTTCTCTTGAACTGAATTTTAATGTGCGTATTGTTATGCGTTTACTTTTCTGCATTGGCTAGAGGTATAGGGGGAGGGTTGAGATCTCACAAACATGTTTAACCCCGCCGCATTTTTGCGCCTGTCCCAAGTCAGGAGCCTCTGGCCTTTGTTAGTCTTGTATTATTTTAACTTTAGTTTCTTGTGTACAATTTGGAGTTTAATATGGGGTTCATTATCACTGAACCAGTATATATTTGTTTAGGGGCCAGCTGAAGGACGCCTCCGGGTGCGAGAATTTCTCGTTGCATTGAAGACCTGTTGATGACCTTCTGCTGTTGTCTGCTCTATGGTCGGGTTGTTGTCTCTTTGGCACATTCCCCATTTCCATTCTCAATTTTATTAACCATTTTGTAAATATTTTGATTCTAAACATGAATGATTTCAAACAGTGTTGTAGATGGGAAAAGGGGGTGCGCTCTCTTGATACAAATTTTATAATCTATTGATTTGCGTAATGCATATTTTACAGTCAAAACGACATATCTACATTTATTAAATAGTATTGATTAAATAGTATGGTTATTGTATTCATATTAATTGTAGAAAAATCATTTTATTGGAAAACTATCAATAAGAAATGGACTTAATTTGTGCTCAGTGAGCCGTGTCCTATGAAACTCGATCGATCACAACTAACAGAGGCAGTACCCGGATAGAACTGGAGAACGAAAAATGTCTATAATATTTTCTGAAAAACTTTGATAATAATTTAGAGAAATGCAAGATTCCCCAAACAGAAAATATTTTACGTGTACATGTATAAATACAGATGACATTTTTCATTTTTTTCTTTTTACTAAAACAGGAAACAAGAAAGAAATGTGTTACTTACATACATCATTTGATACTGTAGCAGGTACCTTTGCGTGTTTACAAGAAAAGTGCATTTTTTAAATGTAAGAGGAAATAATTCGTTTGCTTTTTTTTTTAAATAAAAAAATAAAACTTTCCCTAGATTATTTAGTAAACCTTATAAATTGCATTCACGTAACAATTCAACTACATGTACTTAGTTTTCATAACTGATGTATTAAGGTAAGGATGATAATAAATATGCATATTGCACAGGTTTATTCTGTCTTTTGGTAATTTCATTTCTATTTGTATTAATAGACTCAAATTCCAAAGAATTCGATAAGTTAACAAATATAATTCGATTCCTGTTAGATTTTAAATTTCAGAAAAAACGAATGTACAATCATTATACCATTTTTTATTTTATTTGTAATAAGCTTTAAGATCAACAGTTTAAAAAATGTCATTTTTTTCTTTGCCTTTTGTTAAAAATATAGATATACGAGTATTCTAATGGGAATTACCACATCCTGCTCAACTGAATGCCATGAAAAATATTGACATTTCCATGATAAAATAACAATTATTCTTTGCTAGGATTCTGACGACAACGATAATTCCAGATGGAGAGTATGTTCCAATCATCAAAATGAACTCGTTTAAATTAATATGCTAGAACAATGTATTAAAGGCTTATCATAGTAAAAAAATCAAGTTTAATACATTTCATTTCATTTTTTATTTACTTATAGAGTTTCATTATGAAGAAACTGATCGTTCTTTTTCTCATGTTTGCTGTCTTACTGGAAAGTACAGCGTCAGTGAGACCTCGTCATCCTCCATGTGTTCCTTGGCCTTATTGTAAATCCTATCCTAAAGGTAGCAGT
Organism: Mytilus galloprovincialis; assembly: GCF_965363235.1. Taxonomy (NCBI): domain Eukaryota; kingdom Metazoa; phylum Mollusca; class Bivalvia; order Mytilida; family Mytilidae; genus Mytilus; species Mytilus galloprovincialis. The sequence continues at coordinate 40,075,168 of NC_134840.1, read as the reverse complement.
GGTGGAGGTGGCGGCGGAGGCGGTGGTGGTGCAAGAGGCGGTGGTGGCGGTGGAGGAGGAGGAGGCGGTGGTGGTGGTGGTGGTGGAGGCGGAGGACGATAGAAATAAAACGTAGCAGCTTCTGATTCACAAACACTGTCGAACAGATCGACTTCATTATGAATAAACACAATTGTGAATAATTACATATACGAAAGCCATTTCATTGTCTTTTCTTCTTAAAATTTCTTCTTAAACACAGCAAACGAATGAAAGGGATGTGACAAATATATAAATGAGACAGCAACCCAACATACATTTTGAGTCCCTTTAATTGTTACAGAGGTACGCACATACATCGGGGTTTAAATGAAATCCCTATCTTCCCTGAAGAATGTCCATCGGTGAGCTGAAAAAAGGGATAACATTTAAAGGCGAGACAGAAAAATAAAAATCATTGACTTAAAAAGAGGGATACATATAGATGTTAAAAAAAGACACACACAAAAAAAAAATACAATGTTATTCCATATATAAGTAAACTATGATCGATGACACGGAAGCCGCGCTCCCAATGCAAATGCATAACCTGATTATATGAAATCACATAGATCTACATTTTTATACCAATTGCTGTACTAATAGGGTTTATACAGCAAAGTCATAAACTGTACAGGAAGACACAATTTTGTACAGAACGCACACGCAGAAATACAACAAAATTCACCTAGCAAGATTAACCCGTGAATCCCTTTTACCTGACACAAGAACTGATCAACAATATTTAAAATCAATCCCTTATACAATGTAATCTCTACAATATAAGAAAACGACTCGGAGGAAAGCTTCCGAAGCCTTCTTCTCTTCAAATAACATTTTTACAAACTGCTGAATGCAACAAATCCCTCTTCATTGAAACACTGCAAACGGATGGGGACAAAACTTCCAAAACAAATTGCTGTATCTAATGAAAAAGCCATTAAATGCTTGACCACTCATCCATATCCCTCCAGAAAAGTTCCCCATTAATGAAATCATAACTATCTTTAAAATCCTGAGAATTAACTGCAATCATTCGGATATCGAACTAACAGAAGATTTCACACACTGGAAGATGCAGAAGCGCTACGAAGAATCCATAAGAGAGTTATTCCCCCTAATGCATTTGAAATAGGTGATATGCATTTGTAACTTGTAAACCATAAGTGATAGAGACCTAGGGTCTGTTGATTCGATGTCCTTGGTCCAAAGAATAGAAAACTAGGTCAATGTCAAAGGTCAAGGTCAAATTCAATTTTTTTCCCTTGATCCTTGATCTCCACTGTCACTTTTTTAGATATAATATAGATAAAAGAACCAGTGCAACATATTTGCCAAATTATGATTACGATACGATACATTTGGTTTGAACAATCCAATGACATCTTTAAAGAGTTATTGGATCTGAAATGATTCAATTTGAGGTTAATTAATTATTACTCCAACTTGGTACATGATAAGGCCATAGGATCTTTTGCAAACTGTTTTTTGACATGTGACCTTGAAAAATATCAACCGGAAAGGACTTTGAGTAAACCGGAAGTAGCTTTTTTTTTACCATAATTCATGAAAAAATTCATGTGAGACCAAAATTGACGTTTTTTAAACCGGAAGTTGACAATTATCTCCCTTATTTCAGGCAAAAGTATATAGAAACATTTATTCATTGAATCAGTATGAAGAAACCTATGCTTGGACGCCGAAAGGAACTTTCTAACATCTGGCTGAGTATAAAATTGATGTGGAAAAACCTACAATTGTTCTGTGCACTATTTGTTTTTAATTGTTCTTGTGTCGGTTCTTCTTATTTTAGGAAACAAAGATGGGAATTCTTATGATCTGATTTAAGATTAGAATGAGAAATGCTTGTGTAAAATGTTTAGGAGGTCAATCTTTTATACTGTTGCAAGCTAAGAGGTATTATTATTTAAAGTACACAAGCAGATCCTTTGAATTTATAAGTATCCACATCGTTTATTGAGTAGCTAGTTAATACCCAGCAGAACGAAGAAATACCCAGTTTCATCTATGATTGGAAATTCGAAAGGAACACTTAAACAGACCTAAGATTATGCAGGGTTTCCTATTTTGTAAGTGTCGTGGAAGAATATATTTGGTTTCGAAGTGTAGCTTCTTTCCTATTTCAAGTACTAAGTAATTGATATAACTTGATTTACAAACAAAAACACTATTATTTTCTATATACCTTATTTAGCTTTTTCAATGCAGAAATATATACTCCTAGACTGAATATTGATTTCGCTTTCTAAGAATTCCTCAATAAAATACAATTTGTTGTATTTCAAGAGCATCCATATCATGCGATCATTTCCATGATGCACATAAAATCCGTTCTATATATATTTGACGACTTCTTAGTTATTCGGTATAGACATGATTTATATATATAAAAAAAACTTTCGTAACATTTGAATTTCAAAATTATTAAGAAGCTAAGGTTTCAACTGTCTGGCATAGTTGACTATAAATGGATCTGGCTATTATTTCAAATTATTTTTAGTCATACAGTTTTTCAACTGTTTTGTTCTTATTCATCCTTTCTAATACATCCTTAGCTATTATATTTTCGGCTTTGCTCGTCCTTGTGAAGGTAAGTCAATGAAAGCTCGTCGAACGCATTTCGATATTGTATGTTCTTTAACGTTCGTTTCATTTCGAATTTCGGATCTTTAAACATTTGGCTTCTTGCATCACCGAAAAGACATTAATTGCCGAAACACGCAACTGCTGCAGTAATATTGGGACCGTTTAAAGTTATTACTACCACTGTATTGGTTCCTGTCGGTGGACTTATTTTCCACGAGTCTATAACAATCCCAAAAACTCATTTACTGCATGAAATACGACTATTTGTTATATTAAAATTTGCTATTTTTAGATAAATTTAAGAACTGATCTGACATAAATAAATGTATCTCACTCATTCAAAAGGTGTATTCCTTGTCCGGGTTTGACTTTACTTTTGGTCCTTTTTGGTTATGTATGCTCTTCAACGTTAGCCCAGGTATAGGAGTTTAAACAATTTGTTCTCCAGAATACTGAAGACATTAATTGTCAAAACGCACAGCTGGTGCAATAAAATTGTTACCGTTTATTGTTATTGATGGCATCAATTCACCGTTTCAAAAGTAATTTGAAGAAATGAGCGTTTCTTTAATGAATGACTCTTTGTAATCTTTTGCAGTTCCAATATATTATTATATTTTATTGTGAAACTACCCCTTTACAACGGGGGCAAGCGCCAGCGGGGTACTGACATCTGCGTCATCAAAAATGCACATCATGGTATCTACAAACAACATTATATGATTGTAGTAAAAATGGTATAAAATACTTGCAAAAGGCTTTATAAGTCTTATAAATACATTACGCTAAAATATCATAATAAATTGGTTATTTCATAAAAGTACATTACAGTGACAATTTCATATGCATAAATACTTTGAAATCTTTCATCCATAAAAGATTAAAAAAATCAAACTTAAAACTAAAAACGTTCACACACAGTTCAAGATATTATACATTGGAAATCTTATCAATTTGAAAAGAACGTTCATTCATTACGTCTACAAGGTATTTTCAATGATCTTATCTAAACTATTACCTAAGTCTGGAGAATACAAGTAGCCCAGATCACCTATCAGTGGCGGATCCAGAAATTTTCATAAGTGGGGGCCCACTGACTGACCTAAGAGGGGGCCCGCTCCAGTCACGCTTCAGTGATTCCCTATATAAGCAACCAAATTTTTTCCTAAAAAGGGGGGGCCCGGGCCACTTGGCCCCCCCCCCCCTAAATCCGCCTATGCCTATCATGAACTATATTTGTGATAAGGGTGGCAACTCTGAAAAACAGATATCCATTTTTAAATTCTCGAAACATGCTTGTATTTTAGTACTTGTTCTTTTTCTGATAGCCGAGAAAAAAGGACAATCTAACATAAAGTGAAAGATATTCTCAATCGCATTTGGGAAACATAGCTGACACTCATTATTTGTTGTCAGATTCATTTGTTGAAGCGTTGCATTTATAGGCAGACAATTCATTCTTGCCAAAAATTTTAGCCTTGTTGAGCGGAAGTCGTCAACATTTGAAAGATACGGCTGCTTACGACTAACAACCACAAAGGATTGGTACAAATTTAGGCTACTCTTTCCTAAAATATTACATAGTTGAGTATTGGTCGTTTCGTTACCATAAAATTTAATAAAGATGTTAACGTTTATGTTTCCATTTGCATAATAGTCAAGACCCGCAGCCTGTAAAATAGTTTCGATATTTTCGATATATTTCCATCATTACATTTAACAGGTACAATTTCATCTAGGATAATTTTAGACAGCCGATTATTGGGCAGATTTTTTAATCTAGCGTAGTATGCAATTCTTTGTCTATCCATAAATCTGTTTATTGACTCCCACCCAAATTCAGCTAGGAACGCACATTTAGGAATATTCATTTTTGTGTTTAAGATTATTTTCCCCACTTTATATTGGAAACTTTCGAGTAATTCTTTACATTTCTGGGATGACGGGAACCATACTGAACATCCATACGTCAGTGATGGTCGAATAGCCGACATCCACAGAGAGTGTCCAAAATTTATACGGTTAAAATCCCCATGTTCACCTAAAATACGAATTGCATGATTTATTTTCCGTTGAAAATTTTCTTTCAGGTACTGTTCTATATGGTATGTAGATTTAAGGGATCTTGAAAAATATACGCCTAAATATTTGTATTCATTTACTTCTTCAATGAGATCGTTCCCCAGATACCATTTTTTATCTGAGTCTTTCTTTTTACCTGTAACCAGAACCTTCGACTTGGATGAATTAAACTTTAAGCTTTATTTTGAGACAAATTTAAGCGCTATGTTTAAGACAATTTGTAGCTCTTCTTCAGTGTTTCCTAATAGGACAATGTCATCAGCGAATAGAAGGCAGTTTGTTAATTCAGAAGCGATGTTAATACCTAAATTTGCTCCTTTCAGCATATCGCACAGGTCAGTCATTAAGACGGAAAAAAGTGTAGGAGATAGGACGCATCCTTGTTTAAGACCAAATTCTTGATCGAACCATTCAGACTCGTAATTACCAAAAAGGACTTTATTGCTAACATTCTTATATAATGCCCAGAGGATCTTCCAGCATTTACCCTGGATACCCTTTCTTCACAGGAAATAGAACAGTCCATCCCGCCAAACTTTATCGAAAGCCGATGAAAGATCAAGGAAGGCAAGATAAGTCTTTTCCTTCCTTGACTTTTTCATCGAACAAATTCCGTTAAGTGTAAAAATATGATCCTCCACCCTCCTATCTTTTCGGAAAGCAACTTGGGTTTCCCCAACTATCCCTTTATCTTCAATATAGCCCATCAGATTACATTCAATTAGCTTACAGTATACCTTATATACATTTGATGTTAGAGTTATACCTCTGTAGTTACTCAGACAGTGTGTAGATCCACCTTTGTGTATGGGTATAATGATTCCTTTATGCCATTCTAGGTTTTGACTGTCAGTAATGGAAACTAACCAAGTTGATAGCTGGAAATTAGTATTTATCACTATATATCTTTTGCATCAGAATTTTGCAAACTTATTAAACATAGAGGTCAGTTTCGAAAGTGTAATAACATGATTTTCTTGTTGTTTATTCGCTTGATGTGTTTTGTCATTTGATTTTGCCATTTGATTAGGGACTTTACGATTGAATTTTCCTCGGAGTATTTTTGTGATTTTACTTTTTATAACTAATTGACTTTGTATTTATCTCATGTCAAGACCAGTCCAATTTCGAAGGAAAAAGAAAAATGTCAGTGGTATAATTTCAATTAGTATTTTGTACATATAAACTGCAAAATAAAATTATAAGTTTCGGAAGTTTATTTAATGTAATATATATGTTATAAATTTATTAATCATTAGTATTTTTCAAAACCAAATGTTTGAAATCCGCAAATTAACATCTGCATAAGTTCGAAAATACATGTAAGGAACACCTGTGAATCAGGGGGAATTACCTTAAGATTTGACAAATAATACAATAATGACTCTGCATTCTACGGAAGCTACGGAAGCCGATAAGGGCCATTAAAAAAAAATATGTCGTAATTTCGACATAACATGTCGTTATTACGACATCGCTATGTCGTACTTTCGACATACCATGTCGTTACAACGACATCGTTATGTCGTAATTTCGACATAACATGTCGTAATAACGACATTACTATGTCGTTTTAACGACATAGCTATGTCGTAATAACGACATCGTTATATCTATAAAAGAATATGTATTGTGGTTGCCAAGAGACTAAATGACACAGAAATGAACAACTATAGGTCATCGTAATGTCCCCCTCCCCAAATAATTAGAAAAAGACCCCGCATAGTCAGCTTTAAAAGAGGGACGAAAGATACCGGAGGGAGAGTCCCCGAAATGCTGTGTGACAGACTGTGTTATTAATTCATTATTAGCTCCCTTGGTAAAACTCCAAATTTCATATTTAATGTATTTCATTGTTCAATAATTTACATGAAGCTTAATAAGTATATATATTTGTTAATTGCATAGCTTTTGCTATTTGAATTCATTGTTTAAAGATATTTGTTTATATTGTAAAGTTTAATATTTGCATCGTCGCAAAATCTTTGGTTACCTTCTGTGAGAAACTTATATATTTTAAAGATCCTATGTCTGTTCACTGCCGATCGTGCAAGGGCTAAAAAGCCAGTTAAGATATTTAAATTTGATTGATAATGTAAGGCTTATATGATAGTAACGACAAGATGCTACAAGGTAGATATTAACATGTCAATAATGGAAATGTAATATGTGGAATTATATGAGGTCTGACATTGAGTCCTACCAAGGCTAGCCAAGCTTACTACCTCCCTGTAAATAAGCGCAAACTACATGCCTTCTTATACTAAGGGTGATTTGAAGTATTAATTGCTCTATTTTTGCTTTCCAACGTTGGGCACTATGTTCCTACAACCCCTAGGATTTAAACAGGATCTTCGAAATTTCATACGCAAAACAATATAAAAATGTTAGAAAACACGAACCAATATTAAAAAAAATCAATATATGTTTTAAATTAAGTTTTTACAGCCCTTGATCATATACTAAGTAATATATAGTATATTTGAGGATTAAGATAACAAAGCTATGTGAAAAAAAAACCGGATGTCCAACGTTACATTTATGAAAAACTGTTTTAACTCTTATGTATAGTGATCCTATTTCATATTCTCTGATCTTCTTAATTCTTGGCAGGAACAACGACATGTGTCGGTTCCTTGTGGCGTTTAAGCCGTTATTTTGCCAAATTTCATTTGACTCGGTGGCTGCATATTAAGCTGGAATAAAAAAAAATGTCCAACGACTAAAAGTGAATTTTACAAGTAGATATAGCAGAAAATGAATAAAAAGAGTAAGACAATAATAATATCTAACAAAAGTACAAATATTTGCCTCATTGTTCGTGAGTTCAAATATTGCTGTTTCAATAAAATCTTCTCTATACACAGTCGTTTTTTTTCAAACGGTAGCCATTTTGTTGAAGTTGATATTTCATTTTTCATAATTGATCAAAACAAAAGTTAGATACACGAAGAGTAAAAAATGCCAAGATTCTTTTCTTATTAACTACATATTTGGGTCTTAAAGGAATAAAATGCTTCCACACATTACAAAACGGTAGCCAATTTGTCCAAACGTCTAAAGTCCGAAAGACGCTAACTTCCGTCGTTACATGTGCTAAAGTTTCAATTAAATGTTCATGATAATTAAAACAAATCATGTTATAAAATTTGAAAAAAGAGGTTGATGATTGCTGCCGAAAAAAAAGAATACCGCATGTTGCTATAGACTCCACCCGGGGACTTAGGTTCGACACAGGTTAAATTTTGCAATCTTAATTAATCGTTTATAGCTTTTAATGATTAAAATTTTATTTAAAAGAATGGTGATATGCATGGGGAAACAATCTCATTACATGAACTTCGTCCAACTTTTGCAAAGACAAATTGGAGACACCAAGGCAGTCCTCTAAATGTAAAATGCGAATTGAAATTTATGTTGTGGAAGTACTCCGAAATAGATCATTTAAAGTCGTCACTTCAGTAAGGTGCAATCACCAATATTAAAAGACTTATACCAGTTCACGGAATGTTTTACTTCGCGATTTGTCCTGCTATTCATGTTATAGCTGTCGTGATGAAATTAATTCCTGTACTAGCGAAGCCAGAACTTATCGTCAATATAAACTTGTGCATGAAATGGAGGTTATTGAAAGGCAAATCCCAAACAGCGACGAAAACCGTTTCATCGAATTAATAAAAACCCGGGATTATATAAGCCGTTTTCGCGGACGATCCAGGAGTAGATTATTATATATTTAAAATGTATATAACTATAGATGACTTGCGGAAATAATTCTCAAGCCAAGGTTCAAGTAATTGAAGGGGTGTATTTCGACAACTTATGTGCCAGGGAAAATACAATTCTATTCAAATTTAACCAAGGGTAAAAATGTTTGATTTACTTGCAGAGTGTCAGATATATTAGTATTGGGGTTGAATTAAGATATAGAAATTTTACAATGACAGATGATATGCACCTTGAAAGTTAAACATCATATGATAAAAGTTTCGTACATCTAAAAAAAATTTTTTTATGGAAAACCGTACCACATCTTCCTATATATATATATTTACAGTTGAAATAAATTAAAGGGTAAACATTATTAAATCGATTTCCACAGCTTGGGGTAACTTATGATAAAAGAATGACATCACAAAACGAACAGAACCAGAATCAACGAACATATTAAAAAAACGAATAAAACTTGCCAAAGTTGTGTTGTAGGAACATCGTGCCCAACGTTTGACAGCAGAAAAAGAGCAATCAATACTTTAATTTAACCTTATTACAACAAGCCCTGGAGTTAGCGCTTATTTTAAGGGAGGTGGAATGCTTGGCTTGCCTTGGTAGGACTCAATATCAATCCTCATAGATTTCCACATATAATTCTTCCAGCCATTATAAGACTTTATCAACTATGACTTGCTGTACAGCCTTACTACGAGTGAATAGCTAACGTAGGGTCTATAAAATATATAAGTTTCTCACAGAAGGTATCCAAAGAAGGTGACCAAAGATTTTGCGACGATACAAATATTAAACTTTACAATATAAATAGATATCTTTAACCAATGAATTCAAATAGCAAAAGCTATAGAATTAACAAATCTTTACTTATTAAGATTCATGTAAATTAATTAACAATGAAATACATTAAATATGAAATTTAGAGTTTTACCAAGGGAGCTAATAATTAATTAATAACACTGTCTGCCATACAGCATTTCGGGGGCTCTCCTCCTGGTATCTTTCGTCCCTCTTTTATAGCTGATTGTGCGGGGGGGGGGGGGGTTCTAATTATTGGGGGCATTAATTAGGATATGACCTATAGTTGTTAATTTCTGTGTCATTTAGTCTCTTGGCAATCACAATACATATTCTTTTACATATATAGCGATGTCGTTATTACGACATGTTATGTCGAAATTACGACATAGCGATGTCGTTATTATGACATGTTATGTCAAAATTACGACATAGCGATGTCGAAATTACGACATAGCGATGTCGTTATAACATGTCTTAATAACGACATAGCTATGTCGTAATAACAACATCGCTATATATGTAAAAAAATACGCATTATAACGACATCGCTATATATGTAAAAGAATACGCATTATGATTGCCAAGAGACTAAATGACACAGAAATTAACAACCAACTATTATAGGTCATATCATAATGCCCCCGATAATTAGAAACCCCCCGCATAATCAGCTATAAAAGAGGGACGAAAAATACCAGATTGAGAGCCCCCGAAATGCTGTGTGGCAGACAGTGTTATTAACCAAAGAAGGTAACCAAAGATTTGGCGACGATACAAATATTAAACTTTACAATATGAATAAATATCTTTAACCAATGAATTCAAATAGCAAAAAGCTATGCAATTAACAAATATATACTTATTAAGCTTCGTGTAAATTGTTTAACAATGAAATACATTAAATATGAAATTTGGAGTTTTACCAAGGGAGGTAATAATAATTAATTAATAACACTGTCTGCCACACAGCATTTCGGGGCTCTCATTCCGGTATCTTTCGTCCCTCTTTAATAGCTGACTATGCGGGGGGTTTTCTAATTATTGGGGCATTATGATGACATATAGTTGTTAATTTCTGTGTCATTTAGTCTCTTGGCAATCATAATACATATTCTTTTATACATATCGATGTCGTTATTACGACATAGCTATATCGTTAAAACGACATAGTAATGTTGTCGTTATTACGACATTTTATGTCGAAATAACGACAAAGCGATGTCGTTACAACGACATGTTATGTCGAAATTACGACATAGCGATGTCGTAATAACGACATGTTATGTCGAAGTCGTAATTACGACATAATTATTTTTTTTGAATGTCCCTTATCGGCTTCCGTAGTATTCCTTACAGACTTTCGAATCCCCAAATAACTCATATGATACTAGTTTTCTTCATATTGTCTTCTTTTCCCACTCTCCATAAATTACTACACATATTAAGTGATGATATGCATGACATGTCAACATTTCGGCATACATTAATATAACAAGCGCTTGTACATGGTCAAATGCAATTTCAATTTTGACATATGTTGTTTGTGATAGTGCATCGCACTTTAGTGAATAATATGAATCCAAATAACAAACAAAAAGATCAGAAGGACAATTTTATTTATTATAAACGCATCCACATTTTGGTAAATCAACACTTTCACCAACTGCCACCCCATCCTCCACCACTACCGCCTCCACCACCACCACCGCCACCGCTACCACCGCCACCTCCACCACCGCCTCCTTTACTTCCATTTCCTTTACTCACGATACAGTGCTTTTTACCATCCACTACAGTACAACCAAAACCATTTCCCGAAGCACTAGCACTTCCCGAGTCCTCTTTTCCAGAAACGGAGATCGAAGAGCTATGTACTGTTTCCATCAACAATACAAATACTGATACACAATACAAAAACTTCATTTCTCTGGGAAAAAAAACGACAAAACATTGTTAAATAAATTTGACTTACCAAGGAAATGCATACGTGCTAGAGTAAGTACCATAAAATATGCTAAAGGCAAAACAAACGATGTTTATAAATACATGTTTAATAAATTTGTAATCGGGGGAAATTGCATCTTTGAACGATACCGGTATTATAAACGTATGCTACTGATTGATTGATTGGTTTCTTACGCCACTTTCCGCAGTATTGTGCTATTTTCATGGCAATCAGTTTTTATTGACGGAGGGCAAGGAGAGAAACGCCAACGTTTGGTAGGAACTCTTACAATCCTATTCAATCAATATTTGAGTCGAGCGCAACTCACACGTGTAGGGTTCTAGTTCATACCAGTGTTGACAGGCTAGTGATACAGTAGTTTGACTATTAATACCACTCGGCCACCATGATACTGACTCGTGATTCTATTTATTTCTAGTAGTTGAGCTCTAAGACTTAACATGAGGTACTCACATACAAAATTTATTCGGAAGCATTAAAACAAAAAAGACCATGACAATTCTAATGTAAAATTTCTACGATGAATGGCAATCTATTGTTTGAGTAAATTCACCAAAATCTTTCAGCACAATATGCTTATCAGTAATGAAAATCTGATATCATCCCCGGTATTTGAGTGGTTCGTGTTGTCTTTTCGTCGTTATTAGTTTTTGCAATGATTAATTTTATCTGTATGTTTTCGACATATCAGTTGTTGATTGTCCCTTTTGGTATATTTAGTCTCTTAATTTATCAATTGAAAACTTATTTACTGAAAAGCATTCTTTAAATTATGATGGAACTGATCTACTGGTCACTGAATTAATGATACATTTGTGCCTAAAAGGGAGGCAGTGCTACTGACCAAGTGGTGATATCGCTACATATTTTGACAACATTTTCAGAATATCATTTATTGAAGAGTTATTACAGTCAGAAGCAAAGACCACTGGCAAATCGTTTAAAATCCATTTTAAAAGTAATTTCCATTTAACCTATTTTCAACAGTTGTTAAGTTTAAATTTGTATATTTAAAAAAAACAAAATCTTAGATGAGATCAAATTAAGAAATAATTAGATATAGCCAGTTAAGATTATTGAATAAGGGTTTTCTACATGATGTGTATTTTGGACAAACGAATTCAGTGTGCTCCTGTGATTCACAAATACATACACATTTTTATCGTTTCAAAACATAATCAAAGAAACCGACATAAAACATCAATCTAACACATGTATATTCAAATATGGATGCACAATCAAAAATAGAAATGATTTACCTTAATGAAGTTTCTTCGGTAAATAAATTGTTTTTACTGAAAAACTATTTAAATGCATTGCTTTTAAAACTATTTAATGTATAAAACATTATTAATTCTAAATTCTAAGTTCGTGAACTTCCACGTACGTGCATGTAACTTCTAAAACAATAAATAATTTCACTAATGTAAGTACTTGACGTGTTTAAAATCCAGAAACTTTTGTGCGTTGGTACATAACACAAAAATAGTTCCCCTGTCTTAGTAGTACAGATTTCCCAAAGTTTATTGGTCTAAGGTTAATAAACTTAAAGGGTTTTCAATGCTCTGCAACACGGTACTTTATTCGACCTTTTAGCTTTTTAAATTTGAGCATCACTGATAATTATTTTGCAAAGGAAACGCGAGTCTAACGTACGAAATTAGAAGCCTGGTATCTATTATGAGTTTTTTTTTAAATTTGTTAAGAAAACATTCCTATTGGACAAAAAAACATATTTTAGATAATGTTTTTTTTAAGTATTAACTCCGCTCCTCTTCATGACGATTTATTTCTTTAGTCGAACAAATATAAATATGATGCAGAACTCATCTTGGAGCTTGACAATTAAAACAAGGAACTGTTGCATTCAGCGTTTGTGATCGCTAAACCTTAAGTTGAATAACATCACATCATAAGAACAACTGTAACAATCGGCTGGAAGAAATACATGTAGCTTGACACATACTAACAAAAATACAGACAACAGACAAAAAGTACCGAATTAAAATTCTCGAATGCAAAGCCAACTTAATATGTATAAATCGTGTTCAGACTAAAGTTTCAATCAGTACACGTACAACCGATTTAGTTTAAAAATTCATAAACAGTTTGAGAAAAAGCGTGACAGAGAGCAATAATGAAATAAGAGTACATTTTTTAAAATAGGTTGTGTTAAATATTACATTGATTGTATGCTAACTCACATGCTTTATAAAGGTGTAAGATCACCAATTAAAAATCCCTATCTGTTCAATATCTAAATATTTTACCTTAATTTTAACTTTATAGAAACAGGGTTTATCCTGAATCGTACATGTATCAGCTTTCTATATGTCAATTTTCAACATACGTTTAAAATCTTCTAAGAAAAAAACTGACTTTCGAGTAGAGGTACTCCAAAAAAAAAAACCCACCTGGTTTTCTGTAAAACTTCAATTAGTAGTCTAAAGAGCGCATTAATCCTGAATGTTTAATGCAAACTCATAGACAAGTGAATTTTGGCTCAAAATGGTCTAAATATATCATTTATCAGATAGAGGGGGTCGCCTGTATCACTGCACTATTTACGTTCATCAAGCGCCTTAGTGATCGTCATTGTGCAGGATAAACTAGAAATAATGGTTGTTCTGTAGGTACTTAATGACAATTCCCTAATGACAGCAATGCTGATTGTCAATTTTGAGAATTCAATTTGCCGAATAATTCGTACAATATAGTATTATAGTTTTCCAACCACTCGCTCAACATTGGAATGGAAGAGACGACGCCCCTAAACGCACAAATGACGTTCACTAAAACCAGAGTTTTTGACGGAAATGCATCGAACTCGAAAGTTGTCTATTAAAAAATGACGTCAAAAGTACTATTTAGTGTCAGAGTAGGGCTTCTTGTACGTTCGAAGTTGAAGGGAGTAATTGGTGGTCTGATTTGCCCTTCGAACTGATGAGTCGTGAGAAATGCACGTTTGGCGTAAAAAATATACGCTAAAGTCTGGTAAAATTGTTTAATTTTTACAACCAGTCGGTTGCTGTCATTGCTGGTGGGTGTTTCGTTACGAGAGTTTAACCAGCCACGTAGTCAGCATTTTACTTTGACATGACATATCATTTACATGTTCATCTTTTATAAGTTTGCTGTTTATTAAATGTTGAAGTATTCGAAGTATTAATATATTCCTACTGTACATGTAGGTATATATGCAAACGAAAAGTTTCTGGCGTCCATGTTTCATTTTGGAAGTTTTTGTAACCACTTGGATGCCATTGCTGGTGGACTGTTTGTCAACGAGGGCATCACCAGTAGTTGTAGTATTCAGCTTTTTTACATTGCGAGGACTATATTAGATACCTGTTCCATTGACAATTATACCACACCTTTCTATTTTTTTTTATAAGAAATATCATTTATTTTCACGTTCTTTATATTAACTGTTCATCGTATGTCTTTAATAACAACATGTCTTCTGATTCGTACCGGTCCTAGATAAGTACAAAAATGTGAAGCCCAGTTGTGATTTTATTAAAGTCGATGTAAATAGTTTGTAAAAAAATGTATCTTTAAGCATTTTGCAGATGCAGAACATTTATATAATATTGGAAATAGAATGGGGAAAGAAGAAGCAATTATTTTTCTTTGGTTGAATTATAAAGTTACATAAACAGACCTATGATTGTTCAGGATTTTTTCTTAATGCTTTCTTGCTATGATATACAAACCAATACGGAATTGTTTGGTATGTCTACGGGAACAACAAAACAAAAATAAGTAATGAGCTAGCACAGGTGCTACGGAACTCTTTGGTCTTTGAATGTGGAATAAGCATACATCTGATTACTTTCATATCTGTTTTATACTCTTATCGATTTGATTAGTTAAACACATTGCAGTTGGTCTTATAGTTTGTTCTAATGTTGTATGTTTACACCACTGTTCCAGGTTAAGGAGAGGCTTTTACGCCACCCAACAATATCAACCCCGCCACATTCTATATGTCCTCGTTCCATAGTCAGGCATGTGTGGTTCAGTCTTGACCGTTTGTTGTTGTATATCTTTTTTTTCTTTCATTGTTTTATACACAAATCAAGCCGTTTGTTTTCTTGTTTTCTTGTTTTTAATTTGTCATTTGACATTTTTATAGCTAATAATGAGGTATGTAATTTTCTAATTGTTGAAAATCTTAGGTGACCAATAGTCAATTTCTATGTTATTTGGATTCTGGTGGAGAGTTGTTTTATTTTCAATCATACCACATCTTATATTTCATAAGTGTTGAATGAACATTTTAAAAATAAACAAGGAAAGCAATGTGAAGTAAAAAACAAAACATATATCATGATTAACTATTTTAAGATTCCATTTCATAAGCAATATTTCTTTAGCTGTTAAGAAAGCATTTTTTAAATGCAAAATCATTTACTTGTTACTATTTGTTATCGAAATGTGGTAGAATGATTACATTTAATGCATTTGTCATATTTTAATGTTATTTAATACTCCAGATAATTATAAAAACAAATGTTACATTGTATAATTTGCGCGGAAAAACCTTAAGTCAAACATATGATGTGTATTAATACATTCAGTGCGGATGCAACAATTGAACACATAATTCTTTTTTAAATATTTTATATTTTTAAATTTTGATGTGTGTTGTTCTGGTTCATGTTTCCATCTTCTTATAACTGTCTAGTTTGAGCATCAATAGTTCTGAAAAGAAATTACTTCATTATTATTTTTTTTATCTTCAAACATGGTTTCAAATGTAAAAGAAAACGTAATACACTTATACATACATGTATCGAAGAATTTATCAATGCATACATGAAGGCCGTACGGTGACATATAGTTGTTAATGTCTGTGTCATTTTGGTCTCTTGTGGACAGTTGTCTCATTGGCAATCATACCACATCTTCTTTTTTATAAATATAAAATTATGTCCAGGTTAGGTAATGACTATAAACTTTACTATGTTATCAGTGAAAGCCAATCAAATCTTGGCTTTCCCACACTTTCATCATTACGTTTTTGAACAAACAGTTTAATATGTTATACAGAATATTATGTACATATTTAAAACACACCTACCGTTTTAACAACCTCTTCCTCCTCTCCCTCCTGTGCCTCCTTGACCTCCAGGGGAACCAGGTTCTCCCGGACATCCTTCTCCAAATTCCCACCCAGGTTCTCCAGGTTGTCCGGGTTCACCAGGTCTTCCGGGTTCACCGGGTTGTCCAGGACCACCACCCCTTCCACCTTCACTCCCTTGTCCATTTACACAACATAATAATATAACAGCAAAAACGCTAATAAATACCAGGCACTTCATTTTCTAAAAAGAAATAGCATTCGAGATTATAAAAAATCAATTCACGAATATAAGAACTGAATCCAAATTTTGAGTGCGGAGATTTTCTCTCCAAAACAGTTCTGTTATACAAAGTTTGCAAAATAGACTAAAAACTACGTCTTTTAAGATTTTTAACCTCAACTTTAAAAGTCACTAAAATAAGTAAATCTTCAAGGTAAAGTGTGCTTGGATAACTTTTTCACATAAATTAAAAGACAAAACATATCTTTACATTTAATTGAAATCCATTAAGTAAACTTGTTATTTAAAAATGAACTTACGTTGTTCTCTGTTTGTTCTTTGTTATTATATGTATTGTATATAAATGTATGTATTTAATATATGCACATCGAACAAAATAACATAAAATTTAATATAAAAAAGTAAATAATTCCAACATCTTCAATTTGACCTTTTGAAGCATTTGATGACGTATTAAGACATTTATGTAAAACAATATCCCTTTCGTGATGCTATAATATTCTTGTCTAGTTAAATAATTAATGTTGTTTTTTTCATATTTTAAGTGTGAATGTGTACTCGTTATGTAATTACAATGTATGTATAAACAATCTTTCGTCACCGTAACTTCCTGTAACCTGCATGTTGTTCACCTTTACATTAATAAAAATGTCAACATATTTTTCATACAATTTTCCGTAAAGCCCCTGGAAAACGACTTTTTAAAATAAAATTAAGAATTAATTGTCCAGAAAAAATTAAAAGGTCTTTACACCCAAGTATTAATTAACATGTATGAATTATGATACGTTAGTTGAAATGAATTTGCATAAGGATAGTTACGCAGAATAATCATGATTCATTTGATATGAAAAATAGTGGAACAAATTTCATAAACGGTACCATTTATACTGCACATGATGAGGATTTCGACAAAGCTCATATAAACTTTGAAGATCTGATAAAACCAAAAAAAAGACCTTAATATGTAAAATTAAATCCGAACAAGAATTAAGAGTTTTGCCTCAAGGAAATTTATTCCAGAAAGTATGATTTAAGAGGTATCTTTATGAATTAGAATAATTATTACTAGTATCTTTAACTAATTTCAAACTAAATTAGTTAATTTGTATCTTTAGGTAATAAGCTTCTTCCGGTTTTTATTAAAAGGTCAATTAAGGAGTCAAATAAAAGACCACTTTCGAGTTTGTCCGTCACCGGATAAAAATCTCGTCAATTATGCGCGCCTTTGTGATATGTTCCTTACGTCGTAACTACAATCCCCTTCCCTTTCATGAATGTGACCTACCGAATTAGACTATTTACCGGATTTGTAATCACATAAGCAACACGACGGGTGCCACATGTGGAGCAGGATCTGCTTACCCTTCCGGAGCACCTGAGATCACCCCTAGTTTTTGGTGGGGTTCGTGTTGTTTATTCTTTAGTTTTCTATGTTGTGTCATGTGTACTATTGTTTTTCTGTTTGTCTTTTTCATTTTTAGCCATGGCGTTGTCAGTTTGTTTTAGATTTATGAGTTTGACTGTCCCTTTGGTATCTTTCGTCCCCCTTTGTGACGTCTTTACCAGATTGAGGGGACCACCTGTATCCCTGCACTATAAACGTTTATAAAGCGTCTTGGTGATCGGAATTGTGCAGGATAAACTAGAAATAATGATTGTTCTATAGGCTTGATACTTACTCACAATTCCTTCATGACAACAGTGCTGATTGTCAATTTTGAGAATTCAATTTGTCGCATAATTTCGTGCGATATAGCATCATATTTTTCCAACCACTCATTCAACATTCAAACGGAAGTGACAATGCCCTTAAACGCACGAATGATGTTCCCTTAAACCAAAATTTTTGACGGAAATGCATCGTACTTTGAGTGGTCTATTGGTTTCTTTACCAAAACTCAAACACAAGGTTTCAATATAGTTTAACTATAAACACTCAAAAGCAAACATTTATGAGGGGAGGATGTATAAATATCAAACCACATTAAAGTTACCAGTTTGTGCCAAAAAGGGATAAAAAAACATCAACAATAAAATTGTAACATTAATTTGATTATCCAAACAAAGGACAACAACTCTCAGTCACAGGTGTCACGGAGTGGTTTAAACAAAATATATGTATCAAACATTCGACATATTTTCCAAAACATTTTTTGTTTCTGTTTATTTCTTACAAATTTCAGTGGAACAAGAATCATCATACTTTTGATCAATTTCAAAGTCAAATGCCATGTATCTCAAATAAAAACAACCCAGTTCCTTAATATATATTTATCCGTAAATGCCTAGTTATGACTTAACGCAAACCAAAACATTTTGACCGAAGGGCTCTGTTGATTTTATTGTTATCCTAAAACACTTCTAATATGCGTCATGTTGTTACTATTTTTTATTTGACAAGCATCTAATCTTTTACACTTTGGAACAATCGGATCCCAAATTTTATAATGGCGTCAATTTGATTTTCCTGATCGTGATTTTTAGTTTAGAATTGCGTTATAATTGTACAACAAAACATAATTTTTAAAAATGGCTGCTCATATTTTATATTTTCCCGTACTGAAACAATCAATTCATTTGATAAGACAATTTTAGCGTCAAGCTTTAAATACTACAAAAAGCAGAATTTCCTTTGTTGACAAAGATAAATAATCAAAGAGCTTTTAAGAGCTCTGAGGGAAAAGACAGCCATAATGATTGTTTTTTTTTTTTTGTTTTTTTTTTGGGGGGAGGGGGTGTTATATTTTGATAGTCTTCGTACAAAGAATGAGCAGCAAATGAATAGCTAGAACATATAGGAAGGTTGACAATATCAATTAATTGTTGTTTTGTGTAATTTCATTTCCTTAGTCAAGAATTCATGATGGAGTCAATTTGGACAAATGGAAGAGATATGCACCTTCTAAATCAAAACATTTGATTAAAGCTGAAAGTTTATTATCTAAAATTCAATTGAATTCTTTTATTTAATAACTACTACAATACATTTAAAAAAATAATTGTGTACCACTGAACTGCAGGCTATGAACATTCTCAATTTTTGTGACAGTGTTCTAAGATTTTAATTTTTTTCTCAAAAAGTGAGAACTGAAAAGTCTTTCCAGTTTTAAATTTCCATTGATAAAGTTCTCAGTTACAGCTCTCATCGCAGGGAAATATGTACTTACAAAAAACAATCAGATTGATTATGTTATAAGCTGTGTGCAGCTTGTTTCTAGATTTTACGTTTTGATATATTTGTAAATTTCAGGAATAAATATGTTTGAGGTGGTACCCAACACTTTCACTAAAATTAATTTGGCTCGTTTAATTTTCATAAAATTTTGTCAAAGTATTTACTTTGAGACTAATAAAAATATAAAAATTATTTTTTTTTTGAACCAACCGTTTTGTCAGAAAAATTACACTGGATATATAGCAATCTGACAAACACCAATTTTGATCATTGAGAAGCTTAATATTCCTTTTACAACACAACGTAATTAAAACGTTTAGCTGACTTTACAGAGTTATCTCCCTGTAGTGTTAGGTACCACCTTAAACTACAAAAAGCAACATTTCAAATTTTTTAAATTTTTTTACCATTACCATGATTAGGTTGATACACAAAATTATGTTTTGATGAAACACTACTTATAAAATAAACGACACGGTTTAAGTTTTCAGATACATTAACTTTTATTTAATATTAGGTGGATAATTACTCATCAATTGAGGTGCTCTTGTATTGGAGGAAGATTCTATATACAGTTACAGAAAAAATGAAAACTGCTGTTTCTGTCTACCTCAATCTCATGTATCCCCATTGGTTACCCCAAACATTGACAAAGGTTGCAGTCTTGTGATTGACTGCTCCATAGGCTTACATACAAAACAGCTGATCTTTAAAAATAAAATAATAAAAAATGCTACATAGAAAAAAAAATAAGCTTAATATCCTGTATGTACTAATGTGAAATTGTGATTTAATCGAATAAGTATTTTGTTATCATTGTTTTTAATTACTCTCATTTGTTTTATAGGCTGCTGAGAATGGTTTTGAGTCTCTACATTATGCTGCTCGACGAGAAGCAACCAGAGTCTCCAATATGTATCTACCAGATCTAACGTGCCAGTCACTTGACCATTTGTCAGTGGATCCTGTTACCATATTAATGTATATACAAAGTTTAGATATCAAAGACGTCGGAACACCACTTTATGCCTTTATTTATGCAAACAGCAATGGCAACTGTCTTTTCAACTCCCTTTCACTATTATTGTTTGGCCATGATCACTCTGCTACTCAGTTACATGTAATGACATGCATCAACATGTTAACCAACATTGACTTGTATTCATCTCACCCTAACGCTTCCAATATATTGATGTTGTCCCTTACCTTTCCGAAATCGTGCATCCAATGTGTGCCACCGAAAGGGCATGGTCGTCCGCATAGACCATTATGGCAGCTGCTGATGTCATCGGTGAGAACATCCAACCAATTTACCCACCTGTTTATGGTAAAGGTCGAATACAACATACACACCTCTTCTTCTGCTTCGGTCAGATAATGGCCACATTCAACGAACTGATTATAATGCCATGGTTTGGTGCGCATATTAGACCATCCCCCTCCCCCCAAAATTTTGAAATTTAATTCAGCTTTGTCATCGAGGGTTTAAAGGCCTCGACTGACGGATCTGATACGACCCCAGGAGGAAGAGCGTTCCAATCCCGGTTGGTTCTTGGGAAGAATGAGTGTTTTCGATAGTCACAGGATGCTGCTGGTACTTGGAAGGATTTATCGTGCATGTTTCGTGTCTATTAGACGACCTTCCTTTGGTATGGCCACTTTGTTGTTTTCTATTTTGTATAGCGTTTTGAGTCTCGCTTCTTTCCTTCTTTGTTCAAGTGATGTCCATTTTAGATGTTGTAGCATCAGGTTAACGCTGGAGTGGTTATGATGTTTGTTAGATACGTAGCGAGCTCCTCTTCTTTGTACCATCTCAAGTCTGTCAGTCTCTGTCTTAAGATATGGATCCCATACCGGACTGGCATATTCTACAATTAGACGTACCAATGTTTTATATGCATTCTCCTTCACTGTAGTTGATCCTTTATTTATATTTCCTTTTAGGAATCCAATTGTTCGATTTGCCTTGTTACATATGTTATTTACATGATCATTCCATCTGAGATCGGATGTAAATGTGCAGCCTAGGTATTTATTTTGCACTGCTGACTAACTCAAGAATTTGACCATGTAGGCTGTATGAAGTTGCAATTGTGATGTTTTTCCTACTGATGGTGAGTACATTGCATTTGTCAGGGTGGAATGACATTTTCCATTTTGATTCCCATGTTCCAATTTTTGTCCAGATCTAGCTGTAAATTATGTGAATCTTTGTCTGATGATATCGTGAGGTATGCTATTGTGTCATCTGCAAATAGTCGGACTGTAGATTTAATTCCATCTGGCATGTCCTTAATGTAGAACAGGAATAGTGAAGGCAAGTACCTCTTCACCTTCCACCAAAATTGTCAGAAATTAAAATAGTCGCAGCTAAGACAAAAGCTGCTGTAATTTCAATTACAGAATCATGGCTGGACAATACAGTAACAAATGCTGAAATTCACATTGAAGGATACAACGTTGTGAGACTAGACAGATCTAGAAATGGTGGAGGGGTGTGTGTACTCATCAGGGAGGACATTGCGTTTTCGCCAAGGATGATAGACATGAGGCCCTCCCTCTGGATAGACATCTTTATACCAAAAACCAAGACGATAACTATTGGGACCGTTAACAGACCACCAAAAGAGGCGTCCTTTAAATTCTTACTAACTTTGAAGAAATATTAAAAGATTTAAAGCAATTGTTATGTGAACGAACCAGAATAACTGAAAACAGTAAAACTTTATAAGATCATGTAATTGTTAACTCTGAAGACAGAGTCAGTCAATCAGGTGTTAATATTCCAATAGACAACTTTCGAGTTCGATGAATTTCCGTCAAAAAACTCTGGTTTTAGTGAACGTCATTTGTGCGTTTAGGGGCGTTCTATTCTAATGTTGAGCGAGTGGTTGGAAAACTATAATTCTATATTTTACGAATTATTCGGCAAATTGAATTCTCAAAATTGACAATCAGCACTGCTGTCATTAGGGAATTGTCATTAAGTACCTACAGACCAACCATTATTTCTAGTTTATCATGCACAACGACGATCACTAAGACGCTTGATAAACGTTAATAGTGCAGGGATACAGGCGAGCCCCTCTATCTGGTAAATGACGTCATAAAGGCGCGCATAATTGACGAGATTTTTTTCCGGTGACGGATGAATTCGAAAGTGGTCTATTGGACTTAGTGATCATATTTATGACATATTTTACTTGAAAATTTGTGAGAAAAACAAATTCAGATAGTGGAGAAAATTTAATCAAAATAAGATCTACCAAAAATTACAATAAAGAGGATTTCTGTCAAAAAATAAATGATGCTAATTGGTCAAATTTATATTTATGTAGAGAAGTAAATGGACCTTAGGCAAAATTTAAAGATAATTTTACTTCAATTTTGAATGAAGTAGCTCCTAAAAGAGACATTAAGGTATAAAACATACAGAGAATTGGATGACTTCTGAAATTATTGAACTTATTAAGAAAGAGATCTGCTTTTGAATACATATAAATATAAATAGTATATAAAAGTAAACATTTTTAAAATGAATATTGTAAATGCAAAAATAAAACCCAGAGTGAGGTAAACAAAGCTAAGTCTTCATATTTTGAAAATAAAATAGAAGAAAAGAAAAATAATCCAAAAAATATCTGGAGACAGTTTAAAGGTATGGGTTACATTTGGTCTTTTTAATAAATTTGCTGTTTACAAAACTTTGAATTTTTCGAAAAACTAAGGATTTTTTTATCCCAGGCATAGATTACCTTAGCCGTATTTGGCACAACTTTTTGGAATTTTGGATCCTCAATGCTCTTCAACTTTGTATTTGTTTGGTTTATAACTATTTTGATATGAGCGTCACTGAGTCTTATGTAGACTATTATGTAAACTATTTACAGTACTAAACAGAAGGAGTAAATTGTACTTAATTTAGATAATGAGAACTGTCATGACTCAAATACAGTGGCTAACTATTTTATAACTTTTTTACAACTATAGCTGATAATTTAGTATCAAAATCAGTGGCGTAGCCAGGGTTGAAATGATGTGGATGCCTTCGCCGAAATTTTTTTAAACTTTTTTTATGCAGAAAATTATATTTTTTTTCAGACATTGTTCCTGTAAGCACATGTACTCCCTTTGAATCCGACACTGGTTAGATTTTTGTTTAATTTCAAAATACCCACCAATTCATATAATTATATTTCAAACAAAATTTTAATGTTTTCTCGAAATTTAAATTGAATGTAATTCATAATTTATTTATTTGATGTAAAAATTTCCCACCAATCTTATATTTGACATCTCATAAACGGCCCCATCACAGCGGCACTTCTGTATAAAGGAACTAAAGTGATCCCCTTTCCTAGCATTTCTCAAAAAACGGCCTATCACAGCTTCACTTCGGAATACAGGAACTGAAGTGACTCCATTAACGCGTCGCAGGGGACATCATCGAAATTCCTGGTGTCCGTCCATCCGGTCTGGTTTGCACTCTCATGTGTACAATTCTTGCCAGATTTTTATATCATCAGCAATGACAATTTCGAAAATAAGTCCTAAGCTTTGACCTTTTGAAATATAAATTATAACGGAAATCCCATTGCATTTTCTCTGAAGCTTTTATTTCTTCATTAAAAAATAAAAGGAAAAGGAAAAATATTATTTTTTATTAGTTATTGCCCTTGTTCCTTGGTTACATAAAATAAGTGCAATACAGGGAACATAGAAACTTTGTTCTTTTATTGAAAATAAAATTAATATGTGGACCTAGATAGAAAATGGAATTAACTGATAAGCCTAGGAATGATCACACTCTACATGCCAAGAAATTGCCTTCGTTGAAATTCTGCAAATATCCCATAGAGCAAATTACATGGATGATTAATATTGACCATTTGGTATATGGCCGTGTTCTAAGCGACACGTACATGAAGGTCATAAATTAATTTCTTGAATGAAATCAAATCTTTAGCTACTAATGACTGCCGTAGGAGGTCGACCGGAATTTTTAGCGAGGATTTCTTGGCATGTTATAGATTAGTTTTTTTTCACGTCGTCTTTCATGTCACAGGAAACGATATAAGGATATGGTGGTTTAGTTGTCAGTTATGTTGTCAGTTGTAGAAGCCATCGCTCCGCTAGGCTCAATTTCAGATGAAACATGTCCGAGGATCTGTGCATCGTCCTCTGCACTTGCCGTAGCCGACGACGTAATCTTTTTACGAAAAAAAACTAGAGGCTCTCAAGAGCCTGTGTCGCTCACCTGTTACTGTATTTACTGATGTCAGCCATCTTGGTTGGTAGGCCGGGTCATTAGACACTTTTTTTAAAATAGATACCCTAGTAATGATTGTGGCCAAGTTTTGTTAAATTTGGCCCACAGTTTTAGAAAAGAAGTTATAAAAATGACGAAAAGTTGTTCAATATTGACTATAAAGGACAATAACTCCTTAAGGAGTTCTCTGACAATTTTGGTCAAGTTGACTTATTTGTAGATCTTACTTTGCTGAACATTATTGCTGTTTACAGTTTATCTCTATCTATGATAGTATTCAAGATAATAACCAAAAACTGCAAAATTTCCTTAAAATTACCAATTTTAGGGCAGCAACCCAACAACGGGTTGTAGGATCATATGAAAATTTCTGAGGGAATATTTCTTATTCTGATGGACATTTAAATCTTGAAAGATTTGCTCTAAATGTCTTTGTTTCAAAGACATAAAGCAAAAACTGCATTTTACCACTATGTTCTAATTTTAGCCATGTCGGCCATTTTGTTTAGTAGGCTGGGTCATCGGACACATTTTTTAAACTATAAACCACAATTATGATTGTGGCCAAGTTAGATTAAATTTGGCCTAGTAGTTTCAGAGAAGAATATTTTTTGTACAAGTTACCAAAAATGACGAAAAAGTTGTTAAAATTAACTATAAAGGGTGTAGGGTTGTGGGCCCAAATATACCATCAGTAATTAGTTACGAATCAGTTCACATGTTCTTTATTATTTCAATTCTCTTAATACACATGAAAGGATTAACTGAAATACAAAAAATACACAAAAATAGAATAAAGAATTGAAACAGCAAAATGAACACTTTACCATAACAAAATACAGCAAGAACACGTGATCATAAAATATCTAAAATCACACATTTAATAATACTTTCTTATAGTTTATATGTGATTTTATATGCATTATATAATGCTGACAACCAAATATATGTCTTATACCAGGTCTATCTTTTTTCTATATTAAACATTTCTATGTTTTCTCTTTTACAATTTACGGCGTCTCAAAAGTTACGATAAAATGGTCAAAATACTCTTATAATAGTTTACCAAAAAACTTCTATTAAATACACATATTCTTTGACTCATATATAACAAACATACCGTATTGGTTGACCATGGTATTCTAATATAGCTTCAAAAACGTTTAACTTCAAAATTAGCTTCATCACATTCCATTCACAAAAAATAAGTACTCTCTCGATTAGGGGACCGAAACATGCTAAAAATGCGTGTTTACAATAAAGTGTTGATTTCAAATAAAAATAAGTTAACCAACCAACTTTGGTCTTAACATACCGGCCCCTTAATTGTGGTCATGCAAGAACACAATTATCTTATAAACTAACCACAGTAGACCTAAGTGGTTTCAAAATGTCAAAATATATCTAACTAATAACAAATTAAAAAACAATCATTTAACATTGTCCATATCAGCTTCCAGAACCAAACACAGTTTTCCAATTGATCTGGTCAATACAGTAGAAGCAGTTTTGACCTTCGCTACACGCACTGTTCCAAATTTGTCCGTAATGACTTCCAAGACGCGTCCCATTGTCCATGAATTTCTCGGAGTGTTTTCAACAATAAGAACAAGATCATTGATTTTAAGATTTCTCTCCTTCTTGTTCCATTTAGCTCTCTGATTTAATAAAGGAAGATATTCTTTTGTCCATCGATTCCAGAACAAGTCTGACAAATATTGTACTTGTCGCCACCTTCTACGAACACAATTGTCGGATTTAACAAATGTCCCTGGGGGAGCGCTTTCTCCTGAACGAAGAAGCAGAAGATCATTTGGCGTTAACACATTCAAGTCATTCACACTGTTAGGTACTTCTGTGATAGGACGACCATTTAGTATAGCTTCAACTTCACAAAATAATGTTTGCAAGTTTTCATCATCCAAACGCAACTTTTGCTCCTGCAAAATAGAATACAAAACCTTTCTTACAGATCGAATGAGTCTTTCCCATACTCCACCAAAATTAGATGCTGCTGGAGGATTAAATTTCCAGTCGATGCCCTTTTGAAGCATAAAATTGTCAATCTGATTCAGATTCCATTTAACAATTTCATCTTTAAGTTCTCTTTGTGCACCTACGAGATTAGTTCCATTGTCCGATCGAATAATTTTGGGTACTCCTCTGCGTGCAATGAATCGCCGGATTGCATTAATGCAAGAACTGGTGTCTAGGGAATCGGCTACTTCCAAATGTACTGCTCTTATTTTGAGACATGTAAATATCACACCGTAACGTTTAACAGTACACCTTCTCTGTTTAATTGCAAAAGGTCCAAAGTAATCCATACCAACAATTGTAAACGGTGCAGTATCTTGAGTCACCCTTTCGCTGGGCAAATTCGCCATTTTCTGTTGCATGATGGGTGCTTGATATATTCTACATATGACACATTTAGAGACAATATTCTTGATTATACCGTTAGCACCTATGATCCAATACTTTTGCCTGAGTTCGGTCAAAATAGCATTTTTCCCTAAATGTCCGATCGATCTATGAATTCCTTGTATAATTGAATATGATAATGTAGATTGTTTTGGCAGTATGATTGGATGCTTCGATGTTTCGGTTAGATTTGATCTTGCTAATCTCCCACCAACTCGTAATATTCCTTTTTCATCAATATATGAGTCAAGTTTAAACAGTCTTGATGTTCGCTTAACATTCAACTTATCTTTTAATCGCTGTACTTCATCATCAAAATGTTGGTTTTGAAAAAAAACGAATAATAGTCATTTCTGCGTTGTGTACATCCTGTACTTTTAGATTCAGAGTTTTGACTAGTTCCTTCGATTCATTTAGTCGCTTGGATTTTGCTTGTGTAGGTAACTTATCTTCATTCTCATTTGCTAAGTCGTTTTTTCTTCGGTAGGTTTGCTTAAAGTTGTTTACGGCCTTCAACAACCAAGCTACAATTCTTTTCAACTTGTCAAAGTCAGAACATCGAGAAATCAAGGTTTCAAAACTGTTAAATTCATCATAATCATCGTCCACAATTGATGCATTAACCACTGATTTTCGTTTGACTTCTGAGTCATTATCTGGAAATTTCAAGTCCACACATACTTGTGGCCATTCACATTCTGGTAACCACAAATAATCTGGTCCCCTGATCCATTGAGGATTTTGTTCAAATTTCGAAATAGTCATTCCACGCGAAGCAAAGTCAGCTGGATTTTGCTTCGTATTTACATAATTCCACTGTGAATTGTCGGTAGCTTCATGTATTAAAGCAAGACGATTTGCAACAAACGTATGATATCTTGAATTTCTGTTGAAAATGTATCGCAGCACTGTCATACTATCTGTCCAAAAGAACACTTTATCGATGTTGTAATTCAACTCTTGCAAAATAACTTTGCTCAATCGAACTGCTCTTGCTGCAGCAGTTAATTCCATTCTAGGCACGGTAATTGTTTTCAGAGGCGCAACTCGTGATTTCCCAAGAA
Organism: Mytilus galloprovincialis; assembly: GCF_965363235.1. Classification (NCBI taxonomy): domain Eukaryota; kingdom Metazoa; phylum Mollusca; class Bivalvia; order Mytilida; family Mytilidae; genus Mytilus; species Mytilus galloprovincialis. The sequence continues at coordinate 40,046,700 of NC_134840.1, read as the reverse complement.
CAAATGAGCAATGAATCCTCCCAGTTTTATCAATTAAACGAAGATAGAAAACCATGCCATAACCGATATCACTGGCATCCGAGAAACAATGAATCTGTGTTGACATTACATTTTCAAAATTTGGCGGCTTGTAACATCTGTCAATCTTAACATTATGCAACTCGTTCAACTGATTCAACCAACTGATCCATTTTTTCTCATCTGTCTCATTAATTTCTTCATCCCAATCAACTTGTTGTTTGCATAAATTTTGAAGAATTGACCTTCCTATGAGTACAAAAGGAGATGCGATTCCTAACGGATCGTACACAGAACTTACAACTGATAATATTCCTCGCTTAGTATGAGGATGATCATTGGTATTTATTTGAAATCCAAATACGTCTCTATCGATGTACCAAGATACTCCTAGCGCTCGTTCAATGGACGATTCGTTCTCAAAATCAAGCTGATTAGTGTTTTTTGTGCGACTCTTGTCTGGTATTGATTTTACTACAGTTGAACTCGTGCTTGTCCACTTTGTCATATTAAAGCCTCCTTTTGTGCAAAGAGATCTAACACCATCTACTAACGATATTGCCTTTTCGTCTGATTCGGTCGATACTAAACAATCGTCTACATATATATTGTTCAAAATTGTTTCTGCAACTTGTGGCTCGAATTGGTTTCCATAGTTCTGTGCAGTTTGTCTCAACGCAAAATTACAAACACTTGGAGAAGATGTAGCTCCAAAAATATGAACGGTCATCCTGTATACTTCTGGTTCGCTGTTCATGTCTCCATTTGGCCACCATAAAAATCGCAATAAGTTTCTATCTTTGAGTGGAACTTTTACTTGGTAGAACATACTTTCTATGTCACCTTGTAACGCAACTTTTTCAGTACGGAATCGTAAAAGTACTCCTATCAAATTATTAGCAAGGTCTGGTCCTTGCAATAACAATGCATTCAACGAGACTCCCATGTACGATGCAGAACAATCAAATACTACTCTAATCTTGTTCGGTTTTTTGTTGTGATAAATTCCGTGGTGAGGAATGTACCACACTCTTCCATCTTCTTGGTTTAACTCAGTTATTGGTACCTTTTCAGCAAACCCTTTCAAGAAAAGATTGTTCATAAAGGAAACGTAGTCGTCCTTAAACTTCTGATTCTTTGTCATCTTGTTTCTTAGTCCTTTAAGACGATTTAATCCTTGAGACACATTATTCGGAAATTTCACCTCTTTGTTTCGAAAAGGTAAGGCAACTTGGTAGTGTCCATCCTCAAATTCAATAGACTCATTCACTTGTTTCAAAAAGTAGTTGTCTTCAATGGAGTTCTCTTTTTTATCGTCAATAAGCAGTTCTGGGAAGTCCAAATTTATTGATTTTCTCACAAGACTATCCAATTTATTATTTTCGTGGATTGCTGTGAGCTGTGCCCGATTCACCACATCATTCGTTTCTGTAATTGAGTCCTTACGAATCAAGTTCCATACTATCCAACCTAATCTACTCCTTGTAGCATGAGGAGAACCTGCTGGACCAGTAGCAATGTCATATGGAGTATATGCATCGGGTACATTATTACCAATCATCAGGCCGATAGTACCATCTATATCAGGAAGTACTATGTTGTTCAGATGAGGCCACTTTACAATTTCTTCATTTGTAGGAATGTGTGTTTTGGCAACCGGCATTTTATCCTTAGTATACACAGTAGGTAAGTCTATAACAGAGTTAGTGTCTATATCACATACTTGTAGTCCATTTAATGCATAGGTAGACATTCTATGCGGGGTGCCCATAGTGTTCAATGAAATTTCCATCTTTTTTCCATTTCCGCCTAACTGATGCATAATCTCTTCAGTGCAAAAAGAAATACTACTTCCGGTGTCGAAAAATGCATATGTTTCAATAGCATGTGATCTGTTTTTTAGTTTAACTTTAACCGGAATTATGGCCATTGCGCATGAAGAGTGTGACTTGTTACCGGCCCCTAATTGATTAACTATTTCAATTTCTGGTATATGACAAGCACTTGGGTTTTCTTCATCGACAGAATGTTTCTCGGTGTTCTCTTTATTGCTACTTTTCGATTCATCATGTAATATTGACGGGTGTCTTTTACGACAGATAGAGCATGTTAATCTGTACTTACAATCTCTTGTCATGTGTCCTTTTTTCAAACATCCGAAACATAGTGCTTGACTTTTCATATGATTGTATTTGTCAGGTGTAGGTAACCTTTTAAATACGTTACACTGTTCCAACTTATGTGACTTAGATTTGCAGTATGAACATTCACTAGTGTACTGTGGTTTTTTTACTTCTCGATTTAAATCGGTTGCAAATGCATTGTTTCCGGTTCGAAAGTTGCGTCTCGAGTTTTCATTCTTCACAGGTTCAGTTTTTCCTTTTGTCCCTACTGCTGTACTACCATATGTTAAGTCGTTTACCTTCTTAGCTTCGTCCTTCACAAATTTAACAAAATTACCAAATTGAACTGTCTCTTTGTTTGTTTTTATTCTAAGAACAACACTTCTCCACCTATCATGAAGATGAAACGGCAATTTACACATGAGTCGCTTTATATTTTCTGAGTACTCTAGGATACGTAAAGCGTTAATACTATGTGCTGCATTTTCACACTCTATTAGAAAAAGTGAAAACTCATCCAAACCTTTCGAATCACCTGCTTTCAGTGTTGTCCATTCAAGGGCTTTCTTAATGAAGGCATTAGCTATAACCTCACTGTTGCCATATCTTTCTTCAAGCTGTTCCATTGCGGCTTGATAAGCATATTCACCGCTTAAATGACTGAAGCCGGACACTACTTTGTGTGCTTCTCCAAAAGTAAATTGTTCTAGATAGTTCATCTTTTCATCTTCTGTATCACTGTTTTGTACTATTTTAACTGTGAATTGTCTCACAAACTTTCTAAATTCTAATGGGTCACCTGAGAACCTTTTAATTTCTGGCATAGGTTTTCTCAGATTTTTTACAATTGCAGTAATGGCTTCTGAATTATTGTTCTGATCTGTAGGTCCAGAATCTTGTCTATTAGTTGTAGTTGTGATATATTCTTTCTTTTCGGTTATTGGACTTTTGTAATAAGTAGAACTTAAAGTGGCTGTACCGATATTTGTTGTGCCTTTATTTGTTGACCTTTCCACTTTCTCAACTTTCGGTTCAAAATGTGGTGCATGCGGATTTAACTTAACTTTAGCAAATTTATCTTGTTTTTGTTCTTTAAACGATATCTTACTACGTATGCTTTGCGTTTCTGATTTTACGTTTTCTAACAGTTCATACTTGTTTAATATATTTGTCTTAGCATCTGATACAGCAATTCCTGTTGATAAATCTAATTCTTCTTCATCCATCTGAATATTGATTTTTGCCAATTCTAACAATCTCTTCTTTTTCAAAGCTTCCTTCTTTAATTCTAATTCGACTCTTTGTTGTTCTTCGGCTAGCTTCTTTGATGATATGTTACTTAATATAGAGGAACGACTGCTATGTGTGCTTCTTTGGTCACTATGATGCGACGCAGGACCTTGACGGCTAGTATAACGGTCACCTCTATGACTAGAACTTGTCTGGCTCTGAGAATCAGAAAAGTACTTTTCAATTGTTCTTTTGAAATCACATAAAAATGCTTCTCTGTCTTCATATATATAAATGTACTCTTCCTTCTCTTGTTCCCTTATTCTTGCCATAAAGTTCTGATGTTGCTCCAAATAATGTTCATATTTATCCATCCATAGTGAAAATTTACTTCTTATGACTTCAAATGGTGCATTTTTTTCTACGAATGACAAAATGTTTTCACATAGTCTCTTTATAACCTCAAACATGTCATCGATTGTTTTCTTTTCATATAATTTACCCTTTTCTGTAAAGGTTCTTTTTCTTGCAGTATTTTCCATTTCTGCAGACGCTGAGTCTAAATCTTCCTCCGTGTCTGTCTGTTCTTCACCAAGTTCACTAGCTTCTATATCCATAACTTAGAGTCAATACGTTAATGTAATGTAGGGTTGTGGGCCCAAATATACCATCAGTAATTAGTTACGAATCAGTTCACATGTTCTTTATTATTTCAATTCTCTTAATACACATGAAAGGATTAACTGAAATACAAAAAATACACAAAAATAGAATAAAGAATTGAAACAGCAAAATGAACACTTTACCATAACAAAATACAGCAAGAACACGTGATCATAAAATATCTAAAATCACACATTTAATAATACTTTCTTATAGTTTATATGTGATTTTATATGCATTATATAATGCTGACAACCAAATATATGTCTTATACCAGGTCTATCTTTTTTCTATATTAAACATTTCTATGTTTTCTCTTTTACAATTTACGGCGTCTCAAAAGTTACGATAAAATGGTCAAAATACTCTTATAATAGTTTACCAAAAAACTTCTATTAAATACACATATTCTTTGACTCATATATAACAAACATACCGTATTGGTTGACCATGGTATTCTAATATAGCTTCAAAAACGTTTAACTTCAAAATTAGCTTCATCACATTCCATTCACAAAAAATAAGTACTCTCTCGATTAGGGGACCGAAACATGCTAAAAATGCGTGTTTACAATAAAGTGTTGATTTCAAATAAAAATAAGTTAACCAACCAACTTTGGTCTTAACAAAGGGCAATAACTCCTTAAGAGGTTGACTGACAATTTTGGTCATGTTGACTTATTTGTAGGTCTTATTTTGCTGAACATTATTACTGTTTACAGTTTAATTCTATCTATAATAGTATTCAAGATAATAACCAAAAACTGCAAAATTTCCTAAAAATTACCAATGCAGGGGCAGCAACCAAACAACAGGTTGTCCGATTCGTCTGAAAATTTCAGTGCAGATAGATGTTGACCTGATCAACAATTTAACCCCGTCAGATTTGCTCTAAATGCTTTGGTTTTAAAGATATAAGCCAAAATATACATTTTACCCCTCTGTTCTATTTTTAGCCATGGCGGCCATCTTGGTTTGATGACCAGGTCATCGGACACATTTTTAAAACTAGATACCCCAAGGATGATTGTGGCCAAGTTTGGTTAAATTTGGCCCAGTAGTTTCAGAGGAGAAGATTTTTGTAAAAGTTTACGGACGCCGGACGACGGAGCCAAGTGATGGGAAAAGCTCACTCGACCCTTCAGGTCAGGTGAGCTAAAAATCGAGAACACTTTCCTCCGATTTATCCATCTTGTTTTATTACATGAACTAAATTATCCTTAATAAAAGACCACGTATACTTCATCGGAAATAATTGGATGTTATCCTCATATCCTAACCCTTGTTACCTCCGAGTTTAACTGCTGCGATCATATCTTTATTTATAATTTTTTCCTGTCAAAATGATGTGGATGCTTGAGCATCTGAGCATACATGCAAGCTACGCCACTGAAAATTACCATGCACCAGTTCCAAAAGTGTTTGATATTGAAACAGACATATTTAAAAAAAATTATAACACTGTTTGTTGTAATGATTTAAATTTTAAATTAAAACCTGTGACCGAAGAATATATTTTTAAACAGTTACAACAACTCAATCCAAGTAAAAGTACTTGATTGGATGGAATACCATCAAGGTTTTTAAGAGATGGCTCAAGTATTTTAGCAAAGCCAATTACTTATATAGTTAACTTGTCAATAACTTCAGGCATAGTACCTGATGAGATGAAAACAGCTAGAGTGTGTCCTATATTTAAGAAAAATAGTAGACTGGATGTCGGAAATTATCGACCAGTCAGTATTTTAATTGAAGTTTCTAAAATTGTTGAAAGATCAGTATATTCACAACTTGAAAAATATCTGGTGGAAAATGATCTACTTTATAATTTACAATCTGGTTTCAGATCTGCTTATTCTACAGATACATGTTTTATTCATTTGTTAGATCATATTAAAAATGAAACTGCTAAGGGACTCTATACTGGAATGGTAATGTTAGATTTACAAAAAGCCTTTGACACTGTCGACCATCTTATATTGTGTAACAAACTACGAAAAATGGGTGTCAAATGTACTAAATGGTTTGAATCATATTTATGTAATAGACAACAAAAAGTTAATATGAATGGTACTGAATCGTATTTAAGATATATTACATGTGGAGTACCACAAGGGAGTATTTTAGGACCACTTTTATTCTATATTATGTTAATGACATGTCTATAAGTATAAGTAAAGATAAATTTTATTATATGCAGATGATAGTACCATACTTTACTCTCATAAGAACCCAGAAGTTATATCTGAGAAACTGGGTAAGGCACTTGAATCTTGCAGCAAATGGCTGATTGATAATAAATTATCTCTTCATTTTGGGAATTGGTCAAAACGTAAACTATCTAAATTTCGTAACTTTGATGTAACTTGTAATAATCATACAATTTCCTCGCAAAATTGTGTGAAATATTTAAGCCTAAATATAGATAATTCTCTTTCTGGCGATTATTTTTTAAATAATATTATTCAAAAGATAAATTCAAGATTGAAGTTCCTATACAGACAGGCAAAATGTTTATCAGAACAATCTAGAAAGACTTTAGTTACAGCTTTAATTCAATGCCTGTTCTGCATGGTATGCTGGTGTCAGCAAAAAATATAAAGATAAGTTACAAGTATTACAAAACAAACATGACAAATGTGTCAGATTTATAAAAAACACAGGATATAGATAAAAAGTTGACAATAATGTATTGAATAGTATTGGTTATGTTAATATAGAAAATCGTGTTAAACAATTGAGATTAAACCATTTACATAATATTATTATTGATAGAGATAAACTGTAAACAGCAATAATGTTCAGCAAAGTAAGATTTACAAATAAGTCTACACGACCAAAATGGTCAGTTGACCCCTTTAGGAGTTATTGCCCGTTATAGTCAATTTTTAACCATTTTTCGTAAATCTTAGTAATCTTTTAGAAAAATCTTCTCCTCTAAAACTACTGGGCTGAAATAAACCATAATCATCATTGGGGTATCTAGTTTAATAAATGTGTCCGGTAACGCGGCCAACCAACTAAGATGGCCGCCATGGCTAAAAATAGAACATAGGGGTAAAATGCAGTTTGTGGCTTATAACTCAAAAACCAAAGCATTTAGAGCAAATCTGACAGGAAGTGAAATTGTTTATTAGGTAAAAATCTATATGCCCTGGAATTTTCAGATGAATCGGATAACCAATTGTTAGGTTGCTGCCCCTGAATTGGTAATTTTAAGGAAATTTTGCTGTTTTTGGTTATTACCTTGAATACTATAATAGATAGAGATAAACTGTAAACAGCTATAATGTACAGCAAAGTAAGACCTAAAAATAAGTCAACACGACCAAAATGGCCAATTGACCCCCTAAGGAGTTATTGCCCTTCATAGTCGATTTTTAACAATTTTCATAAAATTTGTAGATTTTCACTAACATTTTCCACTGACACTACTGGGCCAAATTCATTATAGATAGAGATAATTGTAAGCAGCAAGAATGTTAAGTAAAAACACATCACCATCACCAAAACACAATTTATCATGAATCCATCTGTGTCCTTTGTTGACCAAGGTGAGCGACACAGGCTCTTTAAAGCCTCTAGTTATATTATTAATCATATTTTTATATAAATTATTTTAATATGAATTTTTATGTCATATTAAGGGGGTACAGAACACCTAAGAAAAGATAACTCTTACTCATGGTCTGATTCATTGCTACGTTTTAAAATTATGTGCAATATGCAAGCTTTTAAAAGATCATAATTAGAATGTTTACATTATTGCTAGGAGCAGCTGTACACCTATTGTTATTCATTTAATCTTTTAATCCATTTAAAGTTACTCATTTTCCATGAATGAATCTTTAAAGAGACATAATAGGGAGATTTCAGAGTGAAATAAATTTACCAACAGAAAACCAGGACGTTTGAAAAGGAGGGAAACAGAAGGTCAAAGGACCATGATAAATGTTTTCGTTTTTTACTTGCCAATGCCTAGGTCTTACATAAAATGAAATAAAGTACAAAAAGTCATAACTCTAAGGATGATTGTATGGGGGAAAAGGGGGGGGGCTAGAATTGTGTCCTGCATTTTTCTAGTTGTAATCATTGGGGAGGGAGGATGGGACCGGGATAATTTTTAAGCTCAGGATTTCGGTATCCGGGAATTGTTTTTTCGAATTTCAAGACGTCGGGATTTAAATTTATTTAAACTCGGGATTTTGTGTTTTTAAGCCCTGGATTTTTGGATCAGGACCCCTCCTACCCTCCCTTATTTGACATCATTTTCCTGCATTTTTATATTTCATTCTTTAGGGACCTTCAATTTTCATTAGTTTATCCTGATATTGTTTACTCAAATTGTAATCTGCTTGTTATGCCAAATTACTGTTCCTGTCTTTGCTCAAAAGCCTAGCTGTCTTGCCTTTTTTCAAATTTCATCCAAGCCCCCTCCTCAAATGGTAGTTCCCTCTGACAATCACGGGGGGGGGGGGGGGGTAACTTCGATATTTTTTTGGTAGGGGTGTGCCATTTTTGCCTCAAAAAACGTACCCATTTTAATATAACATTCACTGAAATTCAGTACCTTTAGTTATATAAATATTTAAGAAAGAATGACCTATACTTATAATGTCTTATATACAATATTTAAAATATGACCCATGCTTATATAAGCACTAACTCATCATCACTCATAATTCATAAATATATACCAGCTACCCTTAAGTTTTTATATATGAATTGTCATTGTTTGGTGCACATTAGGGAACTTATTTGAAAGGTGAACTTCCAAATGAATTGATTTAATTCAACATAATAATTGACCATTAATTAAGATTCTCAATAGCATATTTATATATGATATGTAGATCATAGCCCAAATCAATATGCAGTTATCAAACGTAAATGCATTTTAATATAGGATGTCATTAAAAAGGAGGCCCATTTTTATATAAAATCTCGCAAAATTATGACCCATATTTTTGGCACATCCCCGTATACCCAATAATAGGAAGTTACCCCCCTACCGTGCTGACAATACAATTTTAACAAAATAAATAAATAAACCATGGACAATTATACAATGCTTCTGTTCGTAGATCTTCGTACCAAATTGATTAAAATCAAAACTGAATTGACTCCACAATACTTATTTTTTAACCATATACCTGTAGTTTTTAATGAAATACACTTTGGGCTTAGTAATACACTTACTTAATGTAAAGTAGGTTATGCATAATTTTTAATTTTAAAATTTCTGGCATATTTTAAAAAAAGTGCAGTTCAATATTGTATTACATGATTTATATTCATGTAAAAAGTTAGAAGATACCGAGGGGGATAATCAACCACCAGTACATTAATTACGTGTCACGGAACAACGACTAAAAGAAGAGAAAAAAACATCCGATTCAGTCCACAAAACACTACACATTTTTATGCACTCTCACTTTCATCTGAATAAAAAAAAAACTACATCTTTCTAGTATCTTTTTTCAACCTTTATCCTGACAGGTGTAGAACATAGACGGGTGTCTTCTATTCCGTCCGCAATTTCAGGGAAAGTAAAGTCTATATTTAGAATCATGGTTAAAACTGAACTACACATGTATGATATAAATAGAACATGTTATTTTTGCTTTATCAAATTTAAATTTCGAAGGGATAGCAAAATTTGTTATTTTTCTTTTGTTGTGCTTTTGTCATGTTTGTGTATCTTTCCGAATTTTTAAATCAAATGCAATTTTGAAATAAATATAAAAAATGTGACAAGTGAAAATGTTTCTTCTCAAGTTTCAGTTCAAGATTATTACTGAATATAGTAATTATTCTCTATAATAATAAGGGGCCCAAAAAATAATGTGAAACTTGTTACTTCCGTGCTTTTTTTTTACTACAAACAGTTGTATTTAATTTTCATAACCTCTGCAGAAATACTAAAAAAGTTCTATGTTTAACGAACTAGATTTCACAGTATAAGGATTTTGCACAGTCAGCTCTATTTCATCTCTCATGAACCGTGGTTCTTTGCACGAATAGTTTTGTTCTTAAATTTTGAGTGGTATATTTTTGAATCTGTGGACCAATAAAGTGAAAATCTTGATCATGTAAAGCAACTGCCAACTTTAAAGCTTCTCCCTATGTATCATATGTATTTTTGGCGTGTCATGCTTTTAATTTCAACAGCTCGTATCTCAAATCAAAAATCAGTTACATCCTTTTTTTTGGGGGGGGGGGGGGGTGGGGGGTATTGTTTCACCCCTGTCCGTCTGTCCTTCCGTCCGTCCCATTATTGGTATATAGTTATTCGGAATAACTCCTTCTTCTTTTTGATTCCTAGGAAGTTTCACTTTGCTGTCTGTTGAGTAGTTAAGTATGTACATTGCGCTTCAAAAGAAACTATTCCTTTTTCAAACAATTTTATGTGACTACATGTCCATTATGTATTCCCTGTGCATGGAATTGGTTGACATGTCATAAAATGTGACTATATTGTTGTATGGTCAATTGAAGCTTGTGTAATATGATTTTTTTTTTAAATAAACATGAATTCATAACTACATAAAAATCATGGCCCGTACAAGTGTTTCTTATCAAAAAACACAATTATCATCCTCGAGGTCAAAGTTCAAGGTCACAAGTCAAAATTTTAAGAAGGCACACCACCTCATGATGATACATCCACATGCCAAAGATGTAAGACCTAGGTCAAAAGGAGAAGAAGTTATGGCCTACATGGTTGCGTTTTTCACGAAAAAAAACCAACATAAAGTTGACCTTGAGGTCACATTTGAAGGTCACAAAAAGGTCATCATGATGCAAGATACTCAACCCCGTGATGATACATCCACATGGAAAACATATAAGGCCTAGTTCAAAAGACGAAAAAAAAATATGGCCATTATGCACTTTTTGAATAGATTTTGCTCTGATTTAATGAATCAATTTGAGGGTGGGGCGTATTTTAAACTTAAATACCAAAAAATCTAACGGATAAATTTTAAAAAGATTTTGCAAGAACGACCGACTAGTATAGCACTCCAAATGCTTAGTTTTTTGAAAAAAATTAAACGACACATTTTTTTTCAAAAAAAAATTTCTTCTTCAAATACTAGAAGCACAGCATTCACTTTTCGAGGCTGATTCTGATACCCCCTTTTAAAATTCGGGCAAAATTTTAAATCCGGAATAAAAAACTTACAAGAAAAGGGTATAAATGACCTAATATTCACCTCAGCTATCATTATTAGCTATGCTATTGTCAATTTAGGATTTAATTTAAAAAAAAAATTAAAATATTTAACCCTATACCCATATTTTAGAAACTTCCAATTTTGGCCGATACTGTATGTAAAAGATGCCATGTTTGAGTTGCCAAATCTTTTAAACCTATGGTTCAAATCTTTTAAAATTTTTACAAGATGTTTAGGGTGGCCTAGTTTATCAATGAAAAAAAATTAAGAAAAATTAAACGACAGGATTTTTTTGGGGTATAGTGTTGGGTACCCCCTTAATTTGTGTGTTATCTTTTTTTTTGTATGTCGAAACTATAAGCCCCCATTTGAAACAAGCTTTAGAGCTTTCATTGGTTATCCATAATAAAATATCAGCAAATTTTTTCATACACTTATACTAATGCCAATATATATTTTACCATATATGTGTTAGTATTGTCTTTATGTATCGTATATATTGTGTATTGTAATTATAAATATGCTTGATATTTTATTAAATAAAATATTATTATTGTTATTATCAGGGTTATTAACTATAATGTGGACTCGCACTAATTGGGGAATAAGTGGTATGTGGACGCCAAATCATTTTGTCCCGTTAACCTCCAGCTTACCACAAAATGCTACCCAACTTAATCAAAGCTTCACACCAACAAACCACAGTTCGCCGATTAAGATGAAAACATCGGAAATGTCAGACATTGCTGATTATGAATCAGAGACCGAGCCAATGCATTATGTCGTAGATGAAACCAATTGTTCCACACCAAATGCAAAACCGCCACCATCTCCAAAAGAGTCGAAATGTACTACTCCAGTATTGGTCTCATCAAATGACTTAGAACCTTCATCTTTAGACAATGACATAACGTTCCCAAAACCAGACAACATTAAGACTTTACAACATGGGAATTTTTTGTCAGCTTTAGTTTGTTGGAAAGCAGCCCAAGCGAAGTAACATGTTTTAGAAGATGCGCCACCTGGAAATAAGTCAACCACATGGTTCTTAGTTACCAATGCTGATAACCTGAGTAGAAAGACATTCCAAATATTATGATGATTGTGGCATATGGGAATCTTCAAAAGGGAAGATCTTCCACCAAGACTACTTATTATCAGAAAATTTCCGGACCATATTTCTGAAGAAAAAAAAATGACCAGTATTGCACAAAAGTTAGACAGGGTGGAAAGACATTATTTGTACCTAAAACGCCTCAACAAGAATCTACATCCATTGTTATTATGCACCGATATAGTACAGTACTTGAAGAAAACATTTTTTTTTTTAAAATACGTCACATGTTTTAGTACTTCCTTTGCAAATGATTTACCATCCATTGCAATATGAATATTCCGGTACCTACTCTTTCGAAAATGCAAAGAATTATGTAAGAATCCACCCAAAAACGTTGGAAAAGGAGTTGGCGAATGTGCATCAAGAGAAAATAAAGAGATTTTCATACAGTGTTACAGATGAATAGAGATAACTCATTACATGCACCCAGAGAAACCAAACAAATAAGAAATGCCAAACATCGGAATAAACTCGATAAACATCCGTTTGTACAACAGATTATCCATAGCAAGAATCAAGTATAAATAGTGTGTTACACAGAAAACGAAATATCAGATTTGAAACATTTCCTAGCACAGAAGTCCGAGCATCCTTTTGGAGTTGACAGAAGATTCAATCTCGGAAGCTTTTATGTTACATCCATCGTTTATAAGAATGTAAATAGAAAAGAAACGAAAGACAATCCAATCTTCGCAGGACCAATGGTGCTACACAAGGATGCATCATACACAACATATAGAGGTTTCTTTTCACACATTTCTGCCACACTGGAACTTCGTCTCCATGAAACTATAGAGTTCGGCAGTGATGATGAAAAGGCGATGGCCAAGGCCACAGAAAAAGCATTCCCAACAGCCAAACGAAACATTTATAAGACAATGTGCAACATTACCTTCAAGATCGTGTTGGTGTCAGCACACAAGAAAGAAAAAACATCATCAACACAATCTTTGGAGACGACGGCATTGCAAGTGCAGACGACACTTTGTAATTTGCAAGTGCAGATTCACAATTGAAGGATTTATGTGCAAATTATTCTCAGTTCCTAAAGTATTACGAAACAGAGTTTCAAGCCTAGAGTTCAAGAATTCGTAAATGCACGTAAAAGACGTTTGGACACCAAACAATTGTGGACAAACAACAATGCAGAATCCATGAACCGGGTGATGAAAGTGTCAGTCAACTGGAAGCCCCAACATGCCCCAGATTTGATTGAAACATTGTTTGACATAACGGACTTCCAGTTCATTAATCTTCGGTCAGCCTCTCATCATTCTGGGGACTACATTCTTGTCAATTCGTACAAACAATATACTATTGCTGATGCTATAAGGAAAACCAAAATCAGATGAGGAAAAACGAAAGCTCTACACTAATTTCCTACAGGACAGTAAGAAAAAAAAAACATGATAATGTCATAACTTCCTCAGATGGAATTTATTCTTTTGTCAACAAGGCTAAGTCAATATCAGGAAAACTATGCAGAGAAATAGATCAAGAACAGAAAGAGCCAAAAAAAGACATTAATCATCTTGACCATGTATTTATTGAATTGTTTTGTTATTGATGTTATCAAATTAAAATTTTCCACTTAATTTTTCTCTCTCTTATAAATTATATTTGACCGCAGACAAAGTTTATCTGCATTTGTTTCTTAAATTTTTCACTTGAAATTTGAGGAAGATACACACACAGAAACAAAACGGAAATCATTATTCGAACTTCAATTTCAACAATTAAATTTCAACAATTAGATACAAAGACATGATATCTATAATTTAAACATTATTGTTATAAAATTCTTTGGTCTTCTCGATGATTGGTCTTACAGGATTTTTTAGTATGGACCCAATTAAAGGCCAAGTCAATTGAGGGCGTAATGATAGTGAGTTGACACTAGATTAAAAATTTTAATTTATTTGAATAATAAAAGTTAAATTATTATAGACAGAATTAGCAATAAAAACAACTATAATGTCTCAATTGTCACTATTTCGGATTTCTGTGGTATATTTTGAGTGTTCCGTGGTATTCTGTGGTAAAAAAGACGCTCCCCCCCTAAAAAAAAAGTGGGTCATGCCACGAAGAATAAAAAGTTACGTTACTCTGAGGTCAAATAATTTTTGTCCCTACTTTCTGTTTGCTATTTTTACTAGGTCGCACCACTTCCAGTAAACATGATATCTCCAAAAAGATTTTTTTTAAAATCTATAGATATGTTTCATTTCAACATAAACCTATAACCAAACAGAAAAAATGAGTCCAGAAAAAAATTCAGAAAAAATGGACTATTTTGTTTCGCTCTATAGTTTGACATGCACCGGAAACTGGAGTTGTAATACTAGACTGGTACCCAAAGCTTCGATTTTTGAAACACCTACAGCAAACATAGTTTTTGTCGAGCCTGCAACTTTTGTTGCAGAAAGCTTGACATAGGGATAGTGATCCGGCGGCGGCGGCGGCGGTGTTAGCTAACTTCTTAAAAGCTTTATATTTTAGAAGGTGGAAGACCTGGATGCTTCATACTTTGTATATAGATGCCTCATGTTACAAAGTTTCCGTCAGTCACATGTCCAATGTCCTTGACCTCATTTTCATGGTTCAGTGACCACTTGAAAAAAAGTTTTTGTAATGTTGAATTCTCTCTTATAATAAGTAATAGGATAACTATATTTGATATGTGCGTACCTTGAAAGGTCCTCATGTCTGTCAGACAGTTTTCACTTGACCTCGACCTCATTTCATGGATCAGTGAACAAGGTTAAGTTTTGGTGGTCAAGTCCATATCTTGCTCCAGATACTACAAGCAATAGGGCTAGTATATTCGGTGTATTGAAGGACGGTAAGGTGTACATGTCCAACTGGCAGGTGTCATCTGACCTTGACCTCATTTTCATGGTTCAGTGGTTATAGTTAAATTTTTGTGTTTTGGTCTGTTTTTCTCATACTATATGCAATAGGTCTACTATATTTGTTGTATGGAATGATTGTAAGGTGTACCTATCTAGCGGGCAGATGTCATGTGACCTTGACCTCATTTTCATGGTTCAGTGGTCAAAGTTAAGTTTTTGAGTTTTGGTCTTTTTATCTAATACTATATGCCATAGGTCATCTGTATTTGGTGTATGGAAATATTTTATGATATTTATGTCAGTCGCGCAGGTTTTATTTGACCGTGACCTCATTTTAACGGTTAATTGCACAGTGTTAAGTTTTTGTGTTTTGGTCTATTTTTCTTAAACTATAAGTAATAGGTCAACTATATAGGTTGTATAGAAGCATTGTTAGCTGTACATGTCTGCCTGGCATGGTTCATCTGACCTTGACCTCATTTTCAAGGTTCATTGGTCTTTGTTTAGTTATCTTGGTTAATGTTAAGTTTATGTGACAGTTGTATTAAAGCTTAGCTTTATACTTAGGACTATCAACATATTATCAATGATTAGTATAGAAGGCGAGACATTTTAGCGTGTGCACTCTTGTGTTTAAATAAACAAATACCAATTTTAAATTCGTACACGATTTTAGTGGATGCATGATTTTAATGAGTAAAGGCTTCTACGTAATGTGACATTCCAACAACGACGTCACTAGGTTGGATATATTTAGAATATTTCGTAATACTGATTTTTCTGGGGAGAGCTCAATTTGCGATAATTTCACAAGAAACAGAGGGGAAATGTGTAAAAAAGTGTTTCAAGTCAATCTATTCATTTGTGTGTCTCCTCATCAATTCAGTATGAAATTTTGAGGTGTTTACCCCAAGCTTTAAAAACAAAATGAATGACGCGAGAGACTTGGAAGCCTGACCAAAATATTGAATTGACGACTTAGAGCCCCGCCTTTCCCAAAACAAATCTAGTCGCGGCAGTGACACTTTAAACATGACAATGTAATGGTCAGTGGCGGATCCAGGGGGAGGGTTCCGTGCGTTGGAACCCCCCTTTTTGGACGGTCAATACATTTGAATGGGGACTTATGGTTGGAACCCCCCTTTTTTAAATGGCTGGATCCGCCCCTGATGGTAACGCATATACCTCATAGGGGATGATACATCTAAATATTAGAGCTTTCTTACAAATTGACGAAAGGTACGAACGAACGTAAGGGGAACGTGTATTTCATTTCCATAATAACATTCAGTCTATATTTTATCCTGAAAACTTGATTTCCTTTTTGAGTGAATTGTATTATAGCCAATTGAAGCATTTCAAAAATTAAAAAAAAACCATGTTGTATCTGAAATAAACGATAATTGTTTGAAGTATAATTACGTCCGATAAGTTGTTCATGTTCATCTCGATAAAACACTTTTGCGCGGGAATTTTTCAAACATTAATTCCTATAGATTATTTAATGAAGTTCTTGACGTATATTACTTTAAGTTGAAAGACAAAATTCACAATTATTTTAATATTTATTTATTTAAGGCTATGCTGATTCGCCTGACAACAAATCTGCTCGTCTCTTTGCCAATCCTGCACACAATTCAACAATTGAACTGAGTTTCCATCTTAAATGACGAAATAGGCTGCCAATTACTTTAAATGTTTTAATATCCTTAAAAAAATAAAAAATAATAAAACATGTTCCACATACACTCTACGGTTTCTGTGTAAAATGTTAAATCTCCTTCGAAATTTTTTCTCCGCCCTTGTTTGTCTAATAATTTCAACAGATTTGAAGGGTGTTACTATTGGATATTCATTTGGATAAATACTGTCAGCAAAGATGTAACACTGGTGGAAAATCAAGTGCATCCCCGGGTCCAATCGGGCCTATAAGATAATATGCGTTAGCATCATTGTTATGTCCGCGAAACCCTGAGTGGATATTACGAATGTTTTTGTCTCTGTCACAGATAACCTTCACACGTAATAAATATATGTACTTTTGATTTTCTTCATACAAACCATTTCTAGCCTCATGTAAATCGTCATTTGCTTCCATTGCTGCTTTTACTTTTGAACTGAATGTGGTTTGAGCAAATACGTTGCTTTGTCTATTTTTAAGCTCCTTTGCCAATACCCATGATAACTCTGTTCCATTTTCTTGAGATTCCTGTGCTGCTCTCCACCACGCCTTAGGAGCTATGCCCATTTCTGTCATTCCCTTAGAACAACATCTACTTCTATTATTGTGGATCAATTATGGGCTGTATATAATGTCCATCGATATTTGAGATTTGGGCATACCACTAATCCATATATTGTTATTATATATTTTCCCACTGTCCGTATGAATTATACATGATCCGTTCAAGATGTTCTCTGAATCCCATTCCTTAAGAGCTGCCTGAAAATTTAATTGCGCATAAGCAACGTTCAACCAGTCAATAGACCAAGACTTAATATGATTCGAAACTAGCACTTTCAGTGAGGCTGGATTTTTTTTTTCAGGAAGCCGTTTTTCTTTTCCATAGAGTTTCGATATAACATTTACAAGATCCGCTTTGTTTAAACATTTGTAACCCTGTGGACATCCTTTCGATAAGCTCAGGCGTAAAACTAATGCATGCAACTTCTGAGCATCCCTTTGCTGCCATCTGACTTAAAACCTGTGTCGTGTAATAAATCGGAAGACTGTAATGTACACCAGTAGCATACTTCTTTCAAGGAAACAGACATTTGAACTCGAATGCCACTTTGTAACAGTCTTGCTTGTCTACACCGGTTCTATCTCCACTTATAACTGCCTTAGAATCACCACCAAGTGGAATTACTTCGCAGCCATCTTCTTCAAATAACAGTTGAGGGAAATACACTGGAAGAATTATTCCCAATAGGGTGCCTAGGATCTCTTGAGATATACCGTAATCAAATAGCATCTGAAGTTCGTAAGATACAGGATTTTCATTTCCACGAATAAACACGATCGAAGTGTTCTTGTTGGTCTTTAAGCGTTCCTAGTCTAATCGCTCGAAACATAGTGCTTCCTGTGATTCAACCTTCTTTACGTAATTCCAACCATTGATAAGTTCTTTGTTTAGTTGTTCCCGGGTCAAATTGATTTGCATGCTCATCTGCTGTGTTTGTGCCTGCAAGGCATATATTAATGTCTTGTTGATTAAGGCATATAGTTGATTTCTTTTCATAAATGTAGTTCAAACCAGTTCCGTTAAGGGTTGCAACAACATACCCTAGATTGTCGACACTTTCAAGCAATTTTGTAATGGTATTTTTTGCATGTATCAATTTGGTTTGCCAATAACTGATGGTTTGCTTTGTTTCCAGTCTCCTTCTATCGATCTCATCAAATTCTCCAGATGCAGAATCCTCTGTACATAAAATTCTCTAAGCTCTTCTATTCTCAGACTCAAGTTCGTTATACCTACTAAAAGAGGGAAGAAAGATACCAGAGGGACAGTCAAACTCATAAATCGAAAAAAAAAAAAAAAACTGACAACCCCATGGCTAAAAATGAAAAAGACAAACAATAGTACACATGACACAACATAGAAAACTAAAGAATAAGCAACACGAACCCCACCAAAAACTAGGGGTGATCTCAGGGTAAGCAGATCCTGCTCCACATGTGGCACCCGCTTATGTGATTACAAATCCGGTAAATAGTCTAATTCGGTAGGTCACCTTCATGAAAGGGAAATGGAAGGGGAAGGGGATTATAGTTACGACGTAAGGATCATATCCGATATCATTTGTGAAACGGTTATTCCATAACGGTCCACCAACTCGTGATGGCGTCCGTAAAATTTACGAAGGGATAATTTCAACTTCACCATTTGGAACTCTTGGTTTAATAGTTTCCTTGTGAACAGCAACCCTCTATCGAGAAAATCATGAAATTAAATTGGAAATGCAAGCACGGGAATATCGTACTTACACTAAAGATGTACCCTTTATCATTTCACTGTCTTGATCACTTAGATCATCCATGCTTTCTGTTCCATACAATGTATATTGCTCCATGTTGGATTTAACGTCATAAAGGTTTTTTAATTCTATTTCTAATCTTGTTTTTCGATATTGAAGATCCTCCAAGATTCACGTTACCTACATCTCGGATCCTAACCCTAGAGCAATTATTTTGCCATCGATGGAAAGCTTTACATCCGTTTCTATATTCTGCGCTACAAATGCGTAAAGAGGAATGCTGAGTAAACCTGTATTATCTGCATTTACTGTATGTTTTGATGAGTCTCGTGTTAGAGTATGGTTAGACGGAACAAGAACATTAATACATTTTGTTGGGGATATGTTTTCGATTTCCTTAATTCGCAAGCCTTGGCCTTTAAAACCTCTAAAGAAGTTAATTCCTTTCCCTTTTAAAAGCTTTTTAATAGTAACCCAAAATCCGAATGTTTGGTCTGTGTACCGGGTGTTTTGTATGCATTCAGTATTCACCTTAGAAGCTAACAAAACCTTTAAATAGACTTATTAAGAAGGGATATAGTTACGATACTGTTGTCAGGTCATTAGAGAAAGATTGCATATTTTGGCGTTAGTATTGATTCACTTATAGGGTCTTTGCATAACATATACATATTTATTTAAAAACCAGTTGTTGGCATGACACGGGTTATGTTCTTCTCATATATGTTATGATGATATGATACTAAACCCCTCAAGGGAAGGATTGTTGTGCCTGATATTCATATGATGAAGACATAATCTTTCAATCAGTTTAATTGAAGTCTGGAGCTGGCATGTCAGTTAACTGCTAGTAGTCTGATGTTATTTATGTATTATTGTCATTTTGTTTATTTTCCTTGGTAACATCTTCTGACATCAGACTCGGACTTCTCTTGAACTGAATTTTAATGTGCGTATTGTTATGCGTTTACTTTTCTGCATTGGCTAGAGGTATAGTGGGAGGGATGGGGGAGAGACCAGTATTTAACCGGAACAAATCACACTTTTAAAGAAATAACGGACAATGCAGAAATATATAAAAATTGAACTTAGTAGCTTTATGCATGATGAATACTAATAATTTTACCTTTTACAACTCTGTTCGGGAAATTGTTGCATTAAAGAAAGTTTTATTTTAATAAACATTTTAATTTGCTTCCCCGACACATGTTTGTCTCATGCTCTACTGTTGGTCTATACACCGATATAGTGGTTTCAGTTAAGATGGGTTATTGTTTTTCATTTCGTGTATAGTGATGTTAATCACTGTATGATTGAAAAAAAAACTCGTGTTATATAAAAGTAACTCGCGTTATATAAAAGTAACCATCATCTCCAAACCATTTTGATCGACAGTTACCACCATCTCATCTTGGATTTACCATCATCAACGCACTTTTATAGTGTTTAATTTTCTTAATAACGGACAACTGTTTAAAGGTTAATATTTTACAGACTGATTGCAAATGAAAATAACCAAACGACGGCTGAGTAATGTTAGCCACATTTAAGTAAACACAAAGAAATTATGAGAAAAATATCTAAGCGGGATTCCCCTCCGCCATATGGGGATCGTTGTAACTTCAGTTACCAACATCCGCTTGTCAACAGTGATATAAGTCTTTAAAATTACTATAAAACTTCTGCGTTGTTGTTCATTCATTGTATTTGTGTATGTAACTTATAAGTTAATCAATCAGACAGACCCTTTTGCCTACATGTATATTAAATGTTGGTCACACGCACGATTTCGTGCAAACGTTGTGTTCGATTGATCAGCACACACTTGTATCATATATTATTCGATTACAAGCAATGACCGGGCGTACGCATATAGAAATCTCTAAGAATGACTTGACAGCAATTGTCAAAGGTTATAGAAAATTTGGTAACAACTGGGGTGCAGTTTTAGCAGAAGTAAAGTACAACTGTGATAGTTTACCAATGGCAGCTGCACAACTTAATAAGATAAATTGGAGAAACTGAAAAGACGAATGAGCGACCATAATGTTTCCAAAGACAGATATGTGCCAGCCAACGAAGAAATGGCAACATTGATAATTGAAATAAAACAGAACAATACCAGATATCAACAGAAAGCGCACCCTTTAGAAAAGAAACAACCGGTAATTTCATGTATTTAAGTAAAACAATTAAAATCGCGTTATCAATCAAATTCAAATGTTATTCCACATACAGATAGCATTGATGCATGTTAGGAAGTTTGGAATTCCAGACCATTGAAATATACACCTACTGATTGCCTGATCAAAATGTTCACGCTTTTACTAAAAAATAACAACTTCACTTTTGATGGAGATCATTATTTGCAAGTTAATGGAACTGATATGGGCACCAAAATGGCTCCATCACATGCTAACATATTTATGGGCAAATAAGACAAACAATTCATTAAGTCATCCATCGAAAAACCGCTTTCCTGGTTTAGAATTATAGATGATGTGGATATGGAAGGGGGAAAAAGTGACGAGGATTTAGATACATTTATCACTCATGCCAACAGCATACATCCAAGTATCAAATTTAAACATGAGAAATCTAAATAAAAATTCACCTTCCTCGATACTTCCAGCTCGCTCACAAATGACATCATATCAACAGATATATATTCTAACCCTACTGACACCCACCAATATCTGTCCCCTCAATGTTGCCATCCTGCTCATCTTACTAAGAGTATCCCATACAGTCAGGCACTAAGAGTCAAGCAAATATGTTCCAACACAGAAACAACTAAAAACAACTACGTCAACTTGAAACACCCTTGAAGAGAAGGGGCTACAAACACAGAAATATCAACAACAAAAAATCAGAAAGCGGAAACAATTCCAAGGAAACTGTTAAAATACAAAGATAAAAATAAAAATAAAAGGACTCCATGTGTTCCTACATACCACCAATCTCTAAAAAAAAAACAGATTTGGTTTCAATCGGCTTTTTGAATACATGACTGAAAAATATTATAATTTTGGGAAACTTGCATTATTTAGTAATGGACAACTGAGTTTATTTTCTGATTAATAACAATTCTGAAATTAGGATGGAGTTATATCCCTTTATAAGATATTTAGTTATATCCCTTTATAAAATATTTAGTTATATCCCTTTATAAAATATTTAGTTATATCCATTTATCATATTATAACAAACTAATAATAATAAATATAATTTTTCGAATAACTAAACCTACAATAAAGAGATTCAAGGCCATCAGATTCAGAATTTAAGTTACTATCACTTTCATCATTTTCTGATTCAAATGATATGATTGGAACAATTGACACTGAAGGTATATATGAGCCGTCACACAATGCAATGTCAATATAATCTTCTGATCAACTACTAATTAAATCTAACAGTGAATCAGAAAAATCCATTGTACTACCTCCTGCAATTCTACTGCAAAACTCATGACAATAAATACATTTTGAATGAACAGTGTACACACAATGTCTATTATTTGCAATTTTGTTAATTTACCTCAAAGGAAATTCCGATAAAATGTTTTTTTTTTTATATTATAAAATGTCATGTTTCTGCAGTTTTCAATATGTTTCTCTTGTCTTTGGATAAGGGCTTGCCCTTTTAACCATCAATACTATATTACGATATTTCTTTCTGCACTTATAAATTGTATTCTAAATTTAGCACACGAAGCTGACGAGATTCTTGGCTCATTTTACAACTTTTGGTGTTCTAGTGTTATCGCCAATTTTTATAGTTCGACATCCTACATGAGATTCTTTTGATGTTGTCCACTCAGTTACAGAGTTATATCACAATGTCTATAATAAATTTAAATCAATACTACTTGCATCATTTAATAAACAAGGGGAGCTTCACAAACCTTTCTACTTTGGGATCTCCTAAAGGAATAATTCCAAGAAAATATATTCAAGTAGGAAAATCCAGAAAAAATAGTAATATTCTGAATAAACAATTCATTTAAAGTGTCATTACCTTAGTTTCTGCTATGCCTTAAAACTATCAAGAGCCTCGGTTTTCTGTACTCTGAGTAGAATTTGTTGTGTAAATACGGCCATCTTAGCTGAACGGTTATGATGAACCTTAAATAAGTCAGTATTTTAGATATGGAGAGTACAAACTGTATGACAAACAGACACGACAAAAAAAGCAAATCATTTAGTCTATTTCATACCTTATGAATGGCGAACTCAAATTTACCTGCTCCTAGAAGCGTCTTTTCATACAGAATGTCAATTTCTTCCTTTGTCAATTATTCTGCATTTTAGGATTATTTCCTTTCCCACTCTTACGTAGTAGTTTTTATTGACACAAAAACATCGCTGCAGTGCTTAAATTTCTTATCTTTGATGAGGTCAGTATTACAATGTTTTTATCTTTTTCAAATGACTGTTTATGCTGCCTTGTATTGATTTACAAGTATGTGGTTCATAGTTACATCCATCGCATTTCTTGGCAGTCATATAAAACCTTGCAAGTAAAAGGTCAAGTTTCATGGGGAGTAATCTAATGAAAATTCCCGTATTAAATTTTGCTCGGAAGGCCATGTTTTCAATTTGTTGACATCTGAATTTGTCTTTCAGCTCTAATACACCCTCAGCTATACGTTGCATCACTCACTTGCCCATTTGAATTATGTCTGAGCTGTCAAAGTCGTCTGTTCGAAAGACTCCATAAAGAATAGACGAACGAGAAATCCGAGTAGGGGAGTGATAAAGGATGCGCATCAAACAGCAGGCTATTTATCAAATATTCAAAACTACTGTATTTACTACGTATACTGACTAGATGATAAAAATAGTCTTGTAATTGTATCCAATTTTTTAGAAATTTACCTGTGACGATACTCTTTGTGGTGTTGATGCATTCGTGTGACAGACAGTTCGTTATTTTATTAAGCTTTTTTTGTGTACTGTTCTAAATTAATTTAAAAGTTATTCGTTGTTATTCTGTGATTAACAAGTCGAAATGTACTATATTTATTTCTATGTCTTGTGTTTTCTTGAATTTATTTGTACAATATTTCCGTCATGTAATGTTGTCATTTAACATTGCCATCAAGCGTGTTTGGCTAACAATAAAACTAGGTTCAACCCACCAATATTTTCTTTTTTTTGTACCAAGTCAGAAATATGACAGTTGTTATCTCATAGTTTGTTTCTATGTATGTTGCATTGTCGTTTGTTTTTTGTTGCACTTCAGTGTTCTGTTGTTTCGTTGTTTTCCGCAGTATTAGTTTGTAACCCGAATTTGTTTTCTCTCAATTGATCTATGACTTGAACATCGGTATACTACTGTTGCCTTTTTAAATCAAAATTAAACCTGCCAAATATCGTCAGAGTAAATATTTTAATGATTTGAAAGTATATAATTAAAACATCTCATCAACAAAAACATCTCTTCCAAAACCATTACTTGTTGATAAAACTACTCAGTCCAACTCAATGAAAGGTATCATATCAGAATTAAAGCCGAATATATAAAAAAAGAAGATGTGGTATGATTGCCAAAGAGACTACTATCCACAAAAGACCAAAATGACACAGACATTAACAACTATAGGTCACAGTACGGCCTTCATATATAGACTATTTAGAGGTCATGGCAAAGGAAAAGACGTCAAATGTAAACCAAGAAATTAGGGAGTTTAAATATAGAAATGCTACACAATTGAAAGTTAACAATTTACTGATCAATTTAGGCAGTTGTAATACTGATTTTCGTAGCAGAAAGATTGGTCTGGAACACATATCACCTGTAATTATACCAGTTCTGTCTCTTCTGACATTAGTTTATCACTAGATGATCTACCTAGTATCTCTGCAGCAGGAAAGTTAGCAAGGAATCACGTGAAGGAGATGCCATAACGAAAACAGTAGATATTTTGTCCGTTTAGAGTTTTCAACAGGTGAAAAAGTAGAGTTTTCAACAGGTGAAAAGTACTAACTGCTGGCTTAAGAAAAGTTAGAAATGGAATCATTAACATATGTTTCATGTATTTATGCTATTGTCAACGATATACAAGCAAAAAGTAATGTTAAAATTTGCCTTACTAAAGATTAAATCTTTCATGACAGACCGTAGTGCTACAGAGCACAAACACACACATTGATATCTGTTAATGTAAAGGACGTAAATAATACAGAAACTCAATATTTTAAATGTGCAGTCCATTCATTATTGCAATTTAGGGATGCATGTACCAACAAGATTGTTCGAGTAAAAAAAGATAACACTGTTAATATAAACGGAACTGGCAATATGTCTTCAACATCCTTTTTCTTTAAATGTGTTACAAAGTTATTTTTGAAGATGGCACTGGAGAGCCAGAAAGTGCTACATGTATTGAAAGTAAAGATATAAATCGCATACCAATAATGAAATTACGCGGCAATGGATTTAAGTATTTATTTTATAATTCAGCTGGAACATATTTTTCCACAAACATTTCATTTCAACTTGTTTGAAAATATCAAAACCAACTTTAAATAATATTCAAGATTTTATTGTTCTTGCACTGTCGTGAAATGACAACATTTCAGCTATATTAAGACCTCTAGGTGGAGAAATTAAAACATTACAACAGACTTGTGGAATTTTAAAGAATTGTATTGAAAATCCAGCGCTTTATGTCACTGAAAAAATGGTATTTAATTGTTTAAGGACCAGACTTTCCATGTTATTTAGATTCTTTAACCAAGGATAGTTTACTATAGTGAAATTTTGCACTGATGTTAAAGAGAAATGTATGCAATTTCATAAACATTTATGCGTACCGTAAAATATTAAACACCAAATGAGGAAAGGAGTAGGTCCAGTAAGACCCTTTTTTGGCCCCAAAATATAGCAGTTTTACAAAATTGTTAAAAAGTCAACTTTAAGTTATTTTTTGGACAGAAGAATGCTTCTGCTACATAAATAGGGGCTGTTTTTGACAAAACGAAGCACATATATCGGGTAGTAGTACCATTAAGTCATGCTAAATTACTGAAATCTTAACAATTTTAGCATTTTAGTTAAATTTTAGACGGTTTCCGTTTAAAACGAAAGTGGCCGCATTCGTGTTCATCCTTAATATTGAAATGTAAGTTGTATTTGATGATACTACATAACATATATAAAGGTTGAGGATGAACACGGATGCGGCCACTTTCATTATTGACAAAAACCATCTGAAAAGTGACATTTTTTTGTCATATTTGGAAGAATTCTCATATTTGAGCTTGAATCGGATCGTTTTTAATGACTAAATCAGTTAAAATCTTTCACATATACTAATTGAATCAAATGAAATAGACACTTAAGTGTTTAAAAAGTGGTCAAAATCTTTCGTCCGATGAACATGAAATTTGAGGCCAAAATTGGTCCTTACCGGATCTACTCCTTTTAGACATTTGCAAATCCTGTCCATTCTGTTGAGCTTTTAATGGCTAAACTAGACAACTGTATTGTAAACACTCCAACTTACAACATAAATTACATGGAAAGTGTTATAATGTTGAACGTAACATCAAACTTCATGTTGAGATGCAAAACGCACTAGATGTAAATAAAAGGAATGGAATTTGGAACATGCACTGAATCAAAATTAAAGGAAGAACTTTCAAAATTCAACCAAAAAAGGAGAAAGTAAAAACAACTTCCTGTGAATCAAGCTCTAAAACACCTTTTACAATTGAGCAGTCATGGAAAACAATTCAACGTATCAAAATTAAGTTCAAATATAATTGAATTCATAAAAAATCTGCAAATTTATAATCCATCGACAACCATTATGCTAGAAGTATATCTATAAAATCTGAACTTCTAGTAAGGAAATGCTTCACTCAGATATACACAGACAATGGACAAGAAGAACAATTGAAGGGAAGAATGTATTCATTTGATGGAGGGAGGTACACTTGAAGTCAAAATACCAGTCCATATTTAAAATATTTGACCATCTAAATGGAATGTTAATGACGGATAACGTATATTATATCAACTCATACATCGTTCAATAGTCAACTTTAACAATTGAACCATGCTTGATCCTTCATAAACTTAATAAAACGGACAATAAATTAGACAACATCGGTCCTCAATGCTCTGCAACTTGGTACTTTATTTGGCCTTTTTTACATTTTTTTGTTCGAGCGTCACCGATGAGTCTTTTGTAGACGAAACGCGCGTCTGGCGTATATATAAAATTTTAATCCTGTTATCTATGATGAGTTTATTATCATTAACAAGCATGATGAGTGAAAACAAAATGGATGCCTCCTTTGATGTAAACATTGAGTCTGAATCTCAGTCAGACATTATATTAACTAGCTAACAGCCTATTAATATCTTCCTTAGTAAGAGTGTTCTGAATATTACTCGAATAGAACTTCGTGCTTCATTGGCCAGAGAACATTTATGAAATCATCTCCACGTGAATTTTACGTACACCATCACGAGATGGTTGACCGTATTTGAATATCCGTTTCACAGGCGATAGCGGATATGTTCATTATGTCGTCACCTACTCAATTAGACTTATTAACGATTTTGCATTAACATTATCATGAGCAACACGACGGTTGCCACATATGGAGCAGTATCTGAATACCCTTCCGGAGCACCTGCGATCACCTTAGTTTTTGGTGGGGTTCGTACTGATTAGTGTTTATTTCTGTATGTTTTGTTTTTTTGTACTTTTGTTTGTCTTCTTATTTTTTTTAGCCACAGCGTTGTTAGTTTATTTTTCGATTCATGAGGAAATGTTTTGACTGTGATAAAGTCTTATAAACAAAATATAACCATAACATTATACTTAGTATGTTATTTCTCGTTTTCAAAAATTTGATATAAAAAACTTCTGATGGAGAAATAAAAATATCGCTTAAATATAAAAATCAAAGACAATTGAAACAATAGCACATAAACAAAAAAAAAATCAAGTCAAGACTGGATAATAAAGTGTAGTTTATATTTCTAAAAAAACAGTATTGTCTACGCGCTTTTGTTACTCCTTCTGTTAGTATCTCTTTCTTTTTTTAATTGATTATAAAGAAATTATTATAAAATTAAAACTAGTTTGCTTAAATTTGATGGATCGACCATTTGTTCTCTTCACATGAAAACGTGGAATGTACGAATAGGTAGTGTCCCTCTCGCCTCAAGTGTTTATATTGCTTTTATGAATGACATTGTATTAGAAGCTTATCACGAAGCAATATCTCTTGATCTTTCCTATTCCGGGTTGAAATTCTTTCATATTATCTTTCATTGAATTAAAATTTTATTTAGATAAATATAGGACATACAGTAAGCATAAAAACCATAAATGATAATTGATATGTTTAAAGTTATAAATTAACTATTCTGTTTTGCTGCTTTTTACATCACGTAGATATTATAGTACATGTCTTTTATCTTTATATCGTTAAATTAAGTATTAATTGTAACTGCTATTTGTCAAACTTAAGGTAGCACAATACAAATATTTTTCATCCCCAATCAGACATCTTTAAACTGATGTAATTCCACTCATCCTTCTTTAAATTTTATAAATGAGGTACCAAAAGAAAGAAGAATGATTAATCTTTCAAATTGTGATAATTTCATTATGACATAATTATTACATAATTAATTGTTATGTAATTAGTTGCTATATTGTGATGTCGATACTTGAATGAATTTAGCTTCTTTGTTATTCATAGCATCCCAAAATATTTTATAGATTCTTGCACAACACAGTTTGACCTCCAAAACTATGTCTCAGATTTTTCCTATTGTATTTCATTCTCTCATAAATCTCCAATGAAGTTTGCAACATCAATTCATAAATTAAGAGATCACTAAATTCAATGTGGTATAAAATTTGTTCTATTGATGTGTTTGGAAATCTGAGACACGGTTTTGGAGGTCAAGCTGTGTTGTACAAGAATTTGATGAGAAGAAGGATGAAATGAATTACATCAGTTTAAAGTTGTCTGATTGGGAGTGAAACAATCTTTGTATTGTGCTATCTTAAACTTCATAATTTGTTTATATATATGACAACAACTCATAATTTGTTTTTAAACACATATATGACAACAAGAACTCTTAATTTTCAAATTGATCAGGATGTTAACAAATAATGTAGCTTGATCAAACGAGCAAAATCTCATTGATATGGATGATTATGACAGTATGTTAATAGCTTCTGACCTTTTCAGTTGAAATCACAACATACGCATTTAATAGCTTCTGACCTTTTCAGTTGAAATCACAACATACGCATTTAAAAGCTTCTGACCTTTTCAGTTGAAATCACAACATAAGCATTTAATAGCTTCTGACCTTTTCAGTTGAAATCACAACATAAGTATTTGAACGATGCTTTCTTTGTCGTGGTTAAACTCATCGATGACATATCTTCAAAATCAGAATGCAAGATTAAGATCTACATACTCCATCGAGAAATCCCCTTTGACATTGTTTTCCTTTTTTTCGAATCTATAATCATTCCATTAAATTGTAAGATCTTGTAATAAGGTTGATTTGACAATGTTTTTAACACAATTGCTGGTCAAACTGTCAAAGATATAGTTTGATCATAGTTTGTACACAAGTTTTACAATTTTTATCTGTTGCACTTTTGTCTTCATCTTCAATTATAATGGGGATTGTGTGGCAAATAAAGTCAAGACTTTTGCAGAAAATCCCTATATTTTAATGCAGAGATTTTCTTCAAAAAAAATTAAGTAAGGATTATTTACTTGTCCGTGATGTGCTCTCATTTATCGTTTATAAAAAGTCATTAAGGTTTATGACCCCTTCTGTAGCCATTTTAGTACGAATTTTTCAAACATCAATTGTATCAAAACTACAGATATAATGAATAATTGAGACAGACCATTTTGTACATATACTAGGGGGAAACTTGATGCAAAGCAATATTATTTACTGTTTCATTGCATTTAATAGAAAGAGTACTTTGTGGCAAATAAACCAAGATTTTTATAGAAAATCCACAGCCTTTAATACAGAGATTTTTGTTATAAAAGTTGAAACATAGATTACTCACTTGCTTTTCTATGATGTGCTAGTGTTTATTTTTTACAAAAAGTTCTTACCAACCTGTAAATTCCAAAATACCTCGTGCAGAGTCACTAAAGTCGAGCGCACCCTAAATGGTGTACTTGATTTGGTCCATATTTTTATTCGTTTTAACCAATAACTACATTAATAAACTTGTTTTAAGGAAATCAATGCTAGCACTGCATGCAATAATCCTATATCTATCAGTCATCAAAGTGCCAAATATGATAGTACAAGGATAAAGGCTTTGGATTTTCTATAAAATTTCCATATGTTTAGCATTGAATCAACAAAAGGGTACACAATCCTTATTCAAAAACTCGTGCTAAGTCGGGCGCACCTAGCAGGTGTACTTAACACAGCACTGCATGGAACAATCCTCTATCTAATATTGAGTATGAAGTTTAAATGCTAAACATAAGGAAATTGTAAAGACAATTGAAAATCCACAGCCTTCTCGTTGTACTCTCATATTAGACAATTCGGTACTAAATACATACAAGATTTTTGCATGCAATGGTAGGAATGGTTTTTCCATAACAACCTTGTAAATAAAAATATCTGTGAAAAAGTGTACACATGGATCTATTCAAGTACATCTTCTAGGTGCGCTCGAATTTAGAGACTCAGCACGAAATGTTTGAAATTTTAAAGATTGTTTCGGATTTTTTGTAAACAATGAATGCTAGCATCATGTGATTTTTTTTTAATAATATTTTCATATGCTTAGCATTGAACAAAAAAAGCTACATAATGCTTTAAGTGATTCAAAATTAGATGGATCACGTAATAACCAGATTTAAGGCAAAGTTGATAAAGTGTTCAAATCTTTATGAAGCTTTTGACAATGACTCGGTTTACAATTTAACGATAAAATTTGGTGTCATGGACAAAAAGTTTAACAGAAGAGTACGCCATCTGGTTTGTTATTGACAAACAACAAGAATAGAATTGGTCCTAAAATAGAGTCCCGTGGAAGTCCACTGTTTATGTTACTCCCGTTCGTTGAATAACCAGGTATAACGACTGAAATATCGACGGCTATTAGGAAATGATACAATTCATCTTAGTTAAAATTATCAATCTTGACGTGTATTGTTTACTTTTATCTTCAACCTATTATGAAGATTGTCATGGCGGTTTTAGTCTGAAACAGTTTACCAATATAGTGTCCTTTGTAGCAATCCCCAAGGGTGACTGGGGAATAGAAATATGTTCACTTGGTCTTCTCCCGACCGGCAGTAAAGCGGTTGGCGAAGTGGGGCGTCCGTTTGAATGTGCGGGATGTATCAAGTTCGCATTCACGTCCGGTCAGAAAGGGGACGTTAAATCCGATGCCTCGTGTAACAAGAGGCTCTCAAGAGCCTGAATCGCTCACCTTGATTTTTTGGCATTTATCTTTCAAGAGTTTAAGTGTCCAATTTCATTGTAGTTTGTTTGTTTGGTTTAATGTTTATCAATAAGCGATTGAAAATGCGGTTTTTGGAATTGGTTCAGTAGTTTTAGAGGAAAAGATTTTTTAAAGTTAGAAAACATGATAAACAAATTGTTTAAAATTGTCCTTAAAGGGCAATAACTCTTTCAGGGGGTCAATTGACAATTGTGGTCATTTAAACTTAT
This sequence comes from Mytilus galloprovincialis, assembly GCF_965363235.1. Classification (NCBI taxonomy): domain Eukaryota; kingdom Metazoa; phylum Mollusca; class Bivalvia; order Mytilida; family Mytilidae; genus Mytilus; species Mytilus galloprovincialis. The sequence continues at coordinate 40,014,821 of NC_134840.1, read as the reverse complement.
TTGTAGAACAATGGGTTATAAGATTCATCTGAAAATTGCATGGCTGATAGAACTTTACCTTATGAACACTTTTACCCCAGTCAGATTTGCTCTAACTACTTTGGTTTTTGAAATATAAGCCAAAAACTGCATTTTACATGTTCTATTTTTTAGCCATGGCAGCCATGTTTTTTGACGAAACAGAAAATAAAACACAAAATGTATTCTAGATACCCTACGAATCATTCAGCTTAAGTTTGGTAGGAATTGGTTCAATGGTTTCAGATGAGAAGATTTTTTAAAGTTAGAAAACATGATAAACAAATTGTGTAAAATTGTCCTTAAAGGGCAATAACTCTTTAAGGGTAGTTTCAGAGGAGAAGATGTTTGAAATAGTTTCATCAGACGGAACGGTGAGCTTAAAAGAGTGCCACGCTCTTTGCACGTTAAGAACCCTTGCATCAACTCTTTGAAGGGTTCGTAGGTGGCCTGTTGCAAGGAAAAATTTCTGTCCCTATCCAATATACCCTCATTTTTCAGTGGCAGTCCAAATTACCCCGACCATCATCCCGAATGGCCTCTATTATGACAAGACCTACCTATTTTATTCATTGTTAACTTGTTCTCGTCTTGAAAATGCATGAAATACTTGCCACAGGACTTTAAGCAACTAAAAATCAATCAATCCTTTGTAGCAATTGACCTTTGTAGTATGAAGTCTCCGAAGTCTACTTGGGTATTCCACAAAAACACATCATCAATCACAACGATATATGATTGAAATGAAATTTGAATCAATTGAGTTAAGTTTTATTAGAGCACAAGGAACGACAATTAAATTTGAAAAAAAATGGAATTAAAGGCAACAATTATTTGAACATGTCAGTTCATTGTATTTTTAAAATGGCAAGAACATTTTTTTTGCAGTTTTCCTTCTCTTGGTGGCAATCACATTCACCAAATGTTTCCTACGTTGGATTGCAAATGAGGCCAAAATCATAAATATTCCGCCCAAAGGTTATTAGAGAGGTCAAATGAAAGGTGTAATTGAAATGTATATTCGATCAGATTTACAGTTCATAAAGCGTTATGGTTATATTTAACTTAGAGGTTGTATTAAGGGCATACGATACAGTTACAGAGAAGGTAATGACGTTGTTAACGTAAATTGTTATTTTCGCGACGTCAAACTATGACTTATCGGGAAAAGATTCAGTTTTCGACTGATTTTTATCATTCAAATTTATTTAACTTGAAAACGAGTTCATGGACCCCTCTTTTTTAAAATCCCATTTGGTTTGTTTACGCGAGAAGATTATGTGTGCCAATTTTCATGAAAACGTAAATAGTGCAATTTTTTTAAATTTGATAAATATACAACAAAAAATGATGTTTTTTTCTACATTCGTGAACCTTTGATAAATATGAGTTATTTCTGAATAAAAAAACGGATAAATTTTAAGATACTTATAAGATACAGAAATTACAAATCATTTAACAAAAAACAATTTGTGTTTATCTTTTAAAACAAAAAAAGTTATGTCTTTCTTTCGAAAGACAAGATCCGGGCACAAGTCTGAATTTTGAGCAAATATACAAAATTTCTACCTCATTTTACTCAAAAAGTAGCACATGAAGGTATATTTTTTTATTACATTCTTGATTTAATCAGGTGAAACATAGTCTATATGGAATTTTTATCAAAATGTAAATACGGGATCAAAACTGTATCGTATGCCCTTAAATGCATGTACACCAGTTTATATTGTATTCGGTAACATGAACACAGGTAAAAGTAACAGGACTCTGACGAGCCATGATTTACAATTATTGTTCTCAGGTTTAACTGGCTTTCGTTTTGAATTTTTGTTGATTCGATACATGAATCTTGAAAAACTTTCAAAGCCTTGGTACGAACCTTGTCAATTCTTTCCCTTTTATGTTAATTACACCTTCGAAATGATTTACGTTGCAAATTATTCTTTCTATTTCACTTTCACTCTCACCGAAATGTGATTAATTAGTTTATTGTATGTCAAATCAGACCGTTCAGATGCAGAGGGAGGGCGTGGTAGAGGCCACTTTGTTAGTCAGTCGACTTATAATGGAGTGATTATTACAAGTGATATAAATGAGAAAACACAAAATAGTAAATCTGACCAACAAGAGTGTGAAATTGAACAGCCATCTAGTGCCGATAACAAGAAGGGCAAAAGAAGCAAGCCATCAGAAATACCACATAAAAAGCAAGATGAGAAGGCAGATTGATATAGAGAAAACGAACTGATATACAACAAAGGTACATGTATTTGTTTGATATAAACCTATTCATTGCGGGAATCGTAGAGCTGTTATAAGACATAGGGATGGCATAACAATACGACACTATTATGTTAGTGATTATGCAGTTTCAGACAATTTGTTTATTTTGAGTACTCGTTTCCTGTAAGTTGAAGCTGAATTCATACTGAATGTGTATGGTCCCGTGAAAACTTGGCGCATTGCCGGGCAATGCAGCAAGTCCTCTCAAAGTTATATACATTTAAAACGTTGCCAATTTACAATTAAAATTATATACACTCTATGCTGTTCACTTCCTTCCAGAGCCTTCTTTCAGAGCTTTAGGGTTTACTCCATAAAATTCTAGTTTATGTAAAAGGCGGTGGTGCGGTACTTTGTCGAATGTCTTTGCAAAGTCAAGAAGGATGATGTCAACTTGGGATCCTTTTTCTAGTTTTTTTAGCAATGTCGTTGATTGTTATTATAAGTTGCGATTCGCATGATCGTTTTTTGCGAAATCCATGCTGTGCGTTTGGTAAGTATGTTGTATTTGTCAAAATGGTCCATAATACTGCTGTGGACTATGTGTTCCAAGACCTTACATGTGATGGAGGTTAATGATACAGGTCTATAGTTGGAAGCTAAATGTTTTTCATCTTTCTTGAATAGAGGTACCACGTTAGCATCTCTCCAATCTTGTGGGACTTTTCCGGTGTTAAGGGATGTTTGATACAGATCTGTTAGAAAAGGAGCAAGTTGGTCTGCCGCTGTTTTCAGGATGAATGATGGAATTGAGTCTGGACCAGTAGCTTTGTGTGGTTTTAGGTTTTTGAGTAGTTTGTGTACTCCCTTAGTGCTGATTTTGATGTCATCCATGTTCGAATATGGGCTCTTTCCTTTGTTGGGAAAGTTAGATTTCCTTTATGAATACTGACTGGAATTGATCATTGAGTATCTCAGCTTTGTTTTTATTGTCGCTTTCAGAAATCCCAATTTATTCTATAATGGTGCTACACCTGTCCATTCTTGACCTTTGCTCTTATATATGACCAGCATTTCTTCGAGTTTTTTTATAATTTATATATAATTGGTGCTTACCTCTTCCATATATTTTTTGTTGGCTTGCCTGACTTCCCATTGTGTTTCCTGTTTAAAATTGAGTCTCTTATATCTATCCATATCTCTTTTCTTACCTATGCATGCCATTGTTTGAAAAAAATCAGTTAATTGGTATTAATAGAATTTCCTTTAGTTTAATAAACAAAAGTTCTCATAACATACTTATCATTCAAATAACCATGATAAAACAGTTGAAAAAAAACGTTATTGAACCATTCTTTCTTGCAATAGAAAAAAAATTAAAATCACAAAAATACTGAACTCCGAGGAAAATTTAAAACGGAAAGTCCTTAATCAAATGGCAAAATCAAATGATAAAACACATCAAACAAATGTACAACCATTGTCATATTCCTGACTTGGTACAAGCATTTTCAAATGTCGAAAATGGTGGATTGAACCTGGTTTTATAGCACTAATCCTCACTTGTATGACAGTCGCATCAAATTCCATTATATTTACAACAATGTGTGAACAAAACAAACATAATAGGTAAAAAAGTCACAATATGGGTACAGCAGTCATCATTGAGTCACAATCTCAAAACAAACAAATATTTAACTAAAAAGAATTTTCTGCTGGTGACGAATAATAGTTAAATTGAGAATGGAAATGGGGAATGTGTCAAATAGCCACCTTATTTTTCCCAATTAAAGTACATATCTTTCAGCACGAGGCCTTTTTTAGCAGACAATACACTATGGATATTTTTTTCAATGTAAAAGCCATACAGTCGCCTATACTTGCTTACATCTACTTCATTTGAACTTGGGTGGAAAGTTTCATTGGCAATCATACTACATCTCTTTATTCTTTTATTGGTTGATAGTTTTGATTGAGTTTTCAATATAGGTAGACAAATAGATATCCATTTTGTTAGTTTGGCGTTTCAATTAATTATAATTTAACTTATAAAGACATTCAAGGACTTACTTTCACAAATGTAGCTCAGTAACACTTTTTCTGATATGAAAACCATTTCCAGCCATTCCATTTCCCACTTCTTACATGTCATCATCCAAATCATCTTCATCAAGGGGTACATTGTTTTTTCTTGGAAGCACTCCACGCGAAATAATAACTTTGCAGGTAAATGCTGGAGACAGCAGCTCACCATGCGGACAATGAAAGCGTCTCTGCCCTTGCTCTATAGTTCGTTCTACAGCACATCTGGTCAATTTATGTGATCTGTTACAGCGGCGGATTTCTTGTCTGGTTCGAGGATGAATATATGGTGTCAACAAAAATGTCCTGCACGGATATCAAGTGTAACCTATTAAGTCACCGTCATAATTCGATTGTTCGAATTGTTTAATACTCTACTCTATTTGAAAGTCAGGAGAACTGCGTGGCCGTTTTGCAGCAATGTTTATGAACTGCGATTCAGCATTAACTATGACTTGGATATCAATGGAGTGGTAACCTTTCCTATTGACAAATTGCTCTCCATGCGGTGAAAGAGAAATAATCCTAACGTGTGTGCCGTCAATCAATCCTAAGACATTGGGTCGACTAGGAACTTCGTAAAATTTCAGCTTATTCTCCTCTATTACATGACCACTTGGAAATTTTAGGAATTTATGGGCTCTTCTGACTAATGCATTAGAAACTGTTGACTGGTCAATATTGAAGGTATCAGCAATAATGTTTTGAAAAGACCCACTAATAAAAAATGTCAGTGCAATTTAAACCTTCATGACTGATGGTATTCCATGGTTATGAAGTGTTAAACTCCCTTAATGTTCTTGATACAAATCAGCTATCTGCAGAATGGTTTGTCTATCAAAACGATATCTCTCTACTAATTCCAAATCATCGTACAAATCAAGCGGAGTTGTTCTGACTCTCATACCCTCCATCCTTCTAACAAGCCGATACCGAACGACGTGAAACATATTGTATTTGAAGAATCTGAAGTATGAGTTTTTTTTATACAGAAATACATGAACACAGGGAACGAAACAAAAGACTTAAGCACGCATTCCATGGGTGCCAAATAGTGAACTCTATTTTCGTAAGTTCTGTTGTTCAATCAGAGGAAATCAAACAAAGACGGTATGAAATAACATCATAACTACCATTGTATCCCCCTTTTTTAAGCGTGATGAATCTATATTTGCAATTAAATATTTAATATCCTCAAAATAGTGATGTTGGAGTAAAAGGTAGCAAACCTAAAACATTTTTGAGGGGGGGGGGGGGGATTAACCAACTGAGATTATACTTTAGTTTAAGATGTTGTGCATACCACTTAGATAAAAAGAGTGGAGCTTCCTTACCTTAAGTGTTTACGAAGAAAAATCTTATCTTAAGTAACTTTAAGCATACTGGCCCAGACTTCAAACAAAACAGGTAAGGTATTCAGATCTCCCTGAAGTATTTTGACTATCGCTTTGGGTTATAATACTAGATTAAGTTTCGTATCAGCGGCGAAAAGTTTACGCAATCTGGGATGTTATTGACATATAACGAGAATAGAATTGGTCCTACGATGGACCCCTGTAGAACTCCACCGGTCATATTACTCCTGTTTGATAAACCACCACGTTTTAAGGTTCATGTGGACCCTTTGGCTGAAATGGCTGCGTATTCATCTTAAAATGTACTCTAAATACAGACTATGGATGGTAGTAACTTTGTTATCACTTAAAGGACACGTCTCCTCGCCTCGATCGCATAATTTTCAAATTAGTGTTTCATTTTGTGTATATTTAAAGATAAAGGTGCCGGTTTCAGTTTAATTGCTAGTCTCGTTGTTTCCTTTGTAGGATCAGCAGTAGTATTTGTATCTAATAGATGGTGGGATTTTCTAGGATTGTATGCATCTATATTAATAATAGTTTCTTGTGTTCTATTATTTGTCTGTTTGTCTTTTTCATTTTTAGCCATGGCGTTGTCAGTTTATTTTCGATTTATGAGTTTGACTGTTCCTTTCGTATATTTCGCCTTCCTTTTGAGCGTACGTTAGAATGGGTCACTGGTAAGTCTTTTGTAGACGAAACACGCGTCTGGCGTAAATATAAAATTTCAATACTGGTAACTATGAGTTTATTCTATAAATGTTTTAAACAGATGTAATGATGTGATCGGGTCGAGCCCATTCTCACCATGTAGTCCTGCTGACATTAGATTATAGGTGACTCTCCTAGATATTGTAATTTTAAATTTGTTCTGTTGTTTCATTTTGAGAATTCTTGGCAGATGTTACTTTAGAATTCAAAGATGAGGAGATTTATCTACCACTGGCATAAGAACTCGTTCAAAGTGAAATGTATTACTAGAAATTTCTCAACATCTTACAAACGAATGAAAATTGCCGTAACGAGAAATAAGAAGCATTCAATTGCTTTCAAACATTCTGGACTATCGGCTATGCAATTCCATTAGAAATGTCTTTTACATAAAATACGCATACAGGGTTCTTTTAAACTATTTTGAGTTGGTGATATATTATATTGACTGCGAAGACTATCAGATCTGTACTTATTGTCTTCTTTTTTTTAATGGGAGGCAATGCCTCTTTTTGAAAATTTAGCTTGGCTCAGATCAAAAATTAAAAGCCCTGCGCCAAAAAACAAGAGGTAAATCACACGAAAGAGTGAACGCCTTTAGAAAAAAAAAATAACATCCTCAGATTGGGGATATTTTCTTTCACCAAACTTCGTAAATCCAAATTGTTACGTATACGCCGGAAACTATTATAATTACTGATGTATTGTCAAGATAAATTGGCCAGAAATTAAATAAAGGGAAACATTGAAATACATTTGTGAATGTTTATAAAAACCCAGTTTACTTGAAGATAATGTTCTGTAATGTAATGTATTGGGTTATTTTGTTTTTTTGTATTGTTTTCACAGCAATTCTTATTCTATTTTTTATGTTTTTATTATCGTACACTTTGTCTTATACGTATTAATATAATTCGATTTGTCTTCTTGTTGATCGTTTTCGTTAAGCTTTTATGGCATGATGTTAAATTTTCTTATGTATTTATTTACTATCTGTTAAATGTATGTAATTAAAAAAAAAGGTACATGTTAATTACTATGTGACTATCAGTTTTGTTGGTGCTATAGCAATCATGCTTTCAGTTGAAATACACATAAATCCTCTATTATAACTATACGATATATCGAGTGCACCTTTATATGTCTTGAACTGATTCACTAAAAAACTTTTTAAAGCAAATAAATATAAAGAGGTGATAGAGACATGATATTTCTGAGTTCTTTATTTTCAGAGATGTATTTACAAATCCTCCTTTATTGAACCATATAAGGCTGCCTAGTTTTTTCGGGTATATGCAAAAGAAAAAAAAAGAGGATAAGGTAATTAAAGAGACTACACAATAGCAAGCGTGTGTATGCAGAGCATGTTATAACACGATTGAAAATATTTAGAGTTATTTGTTCGTTGTATCGTCATCCAAGATGGCAATTGTCTTGTGTTGTAGAACTTTGTGCTGGATTATCAAAAGACCACAGGCGCTTGATTATATGATACAGAAATGTTTTTAAAACAAATTGTTGTTGATTAAAATATTAGGAACAGAGATCTGAAGATGAAATAGTAAAAGAAATGTTAACCTTCTCATATGATGAAAATTCCACAAAAAAGGTGTTTAAGAGCCACGAATTGTCATCGTATCATAAATTTTAGGAATCATTCAAGTGCTAATATCTGTTCGACATGCAAAAGTATTCTGAAAGTAATTGAAAAGAAATCGACGACATGTACAAAAACAAGTCTTTTAGCAAACATTACAAATTCACATGGTCACACATATAAAAGTAAAGAAGTCTTAAATTCTACTCATCACAATGAAAATGTTAATTTATGTATAATAGACATACCATCAAGTAGAAAATTCTTAACAAAACTCTTAATGTAGAAAATATTGAGAGCAAGGAAGTAAACCTCACCGTCTGCTGGTGGAGTCCCAATAGCTTTATCAGATGTTTACGGGTCCAAACAAAATTATTTCATTACGTAAATACAATGTACATGTATCTAAAGTGCCAAAATCAATATTAATGCCAAAACATGACGAAAACTAGAGGCTCTTAAGAGCCTGTGTCGCTCACCTTGGTCTATGTGCATATTAAACAAAAGACACTGATAAATTAATGACAAAATTGTGTTTTGGTGATGTGTTTGTAGATCTAACTTTACTGAACATTCTTGCTACTTACAATTATCTCTATCTATAATGAACTTGTCCCATTAGTTACAGAAGAAAATATTTTTGTTAAAATTTACAAAAATTTACAAAAATTTTTAAAAATTGACTGTAAAGGGCAATCACTCCTTAAGGGTCAACTAAACATTTTGGTCATGTTGACTTATTTGTAATCTTACTTGGCTGAACATTTTTGCTGTTTACAACTTAACAGTTTATCTCTATCTATAATAATATTCAAGATAATAACCAAAAAACGGCAAAATTTCCTTAAAAATTACCAATTCAGGGGCATCAACCCAACAATCAGTTGTCAGATTCATCTGAAAATTTCAGGGCAGATAGATCTTAACTTGATAAACAATTTAACCCCCATGTCAAATTTGCTCTAAACGCTTTGGTTTCAGAGTTATAAGACAAAATCTACATTTTACCCCTATGTTCTATTTTTAGCAATGGCAGCCATCTTGGTTGGTTGGCTGGATCACCGCAAACATTTTTTAAACTAGGTACCCCAATGATGATTGTGGCCAAGTATAATTAAATTTGGCCCAATAGTTTCAGAGGAGAAGATTTCTGTAAAAGATGACAAAAATTTACGAAAAATTGGTAAAAAATGACTATAAAGGGCAATAACTCCTCAAGGGGTCAACTAACCATTTTGGTCATCTTGACTTATTTGTAGATCTTACTTTGCTGAACATTATTGCTGTACATTATTGCTGTTTACAGTTTATCTCTATCTATACTAATATTCAAGATAATATACAGCAAAATTTCCTTAAAATTGCCAATTCAGGGGCAGCAACCTAACAACGGGTTGTCCAATTCGTCTGAAAATTTCAGGGCAGATAGATAAATACCCTTGATAAACAATTTAACCCCATGTCAGATTTGCTCTATATGCTTCGGTTTCAGAGTTATAAGCCAATATCTACATTTTACCCCTATGTTCTGTTCTATTTTTAGCCATGATTGCCATCTTGGTTGGTTGGCCGGGTCACCGGACACATTTTTTTTAAAACTAGATACCCCAATAATGATTGTGGCCAAGTTTGGTTAAAGGATCGAGGAGTAGGTCCGGTAAGGGCCGATTTTGGCCTCAAATTTCAGGTTCACATCACGAAAGTTTTTGGACACTTTTTAAACACTTAAATGTCTATTTCAATTGATTCGATTAGTTTATGTGAAAGATTTTAACTGATTTAGTCATTAAAAACGCTCTGATTCAAGCTTAAATATGAAAAATCTATCAAATATGCCAAAAAACGTCACTTTTTATATGGTTTTTGTCAAAAATGAAAGTGGCCGCATCCGTGTTCATCCTCAACCTTTATATATGTTTTGTATTATCATCAAGAAGCATTTTACTTTCCAAAATATAGCTTAAAAATTACATTTTCACAATTTTGTAAAACTGCTATATGTTGGGGCCAAAAAGGGGTCTTACTGAACCTACTCCTTTGGCCCAGTAGTTTCAGAGGAGAATATTTGTGTAAAAGTTAACGACGACGGACGCCAAGTGATGAGAAAAGCTCACTTGGTCTTGTAGGCCAGGTGAGCTAAAAAAGGGACGATAGATACCAGAGGGACAGTCAAACTCATAAATCGAAAATAAACTGACAACGCCATGGCTAAAAATGAAAAAGACAAACAATAGTACACATGACACAACATAGAAAACTAAAGAATAAGCAACACGAACCCCACCTAAAAATAGGGGTGATCTCAGGTGCTTTGGAAGGGTAAGAAGATCCTGCTCCACATGTGGTACCCGTCGTGTTGCTTATGTGATAACAAATCCGGTACCTGCATTACTAGGACTGACAGTAAATGAGAGGGACAGTAATGATATAGAAGTATTCTTCAATGAAACAAGCAAGGACTGTTCACCCCAAATTATGGAGTTTTTGATGTCCAAGAAAAGGGCACTCTCTAACATTGGATATGGTAGGCGTTGGAAAGCAAACACTATACGTTTATGTTTTACCTTATAGAGTTGAATTCCTCAATGCTATGAAGATTTCAGAGACAGTGGTTTCCTTATTTTATCATCACAACAAATCCAGCAAATATATAAAGGCAGATTTCATTAAAAGGCTGGGTTAAATAAAGAACTTTTACACTGGATGAAGAATGAGGCAATGCATTGAAATTTGTCCCCAGAGGGATATGACTGAGGGCTTGTTTTAGACGAAATGTCTATTCAGAGTGATTTACAATTTTACTCCAAAATTGGGGAAAAAAATCATTCGGTAGGCTTCGCCGATATTTTGAATGAATCAGTTCATGAACAGAATAAATAGTGGTAAAAGAGAAATCCCTATGGCAACTCATGTGCTTCAGTTTGATTATTTAGGAATCATCACAAAAAGAGTTTCGTTTTCCACTTCCCAACAAAACAAGCTACTGCTTCTGAATTAAAATTATTTTTCTAGGATTCAATGTCAGGTACATCAGCATGGATGGGGCTCTAACTAATAGAAATTTTGTCAAAAATTTACTTGGAGATTTTAAGTCTGCTTCAATAACCACTATGAAAATGCAGAATATATTTTCTTTGTCAACCAACTTTGTGTATGTTATTATGGATTATTCACACAATATGAAAAAAATCAAGAAACAATCTTGTGAAAAGTAGTAAACAGAACACATATCAAAGGCATCTATAGCACAATGAGCATTTTATTTACTGGGAACATTTTAAAAATGCATATGTATGTGGGATATTGCAAACAATCTATTTCCAATACATTTAAAACTAAGCCATAACATTTTTTTAACATGTGCATTTAAAATGAAAAACAAGTTGGCCGGGGATGTTTTAAATAAGGAAGACATATGCCAGCAGTTTAGTCGGAAATGGTAGTTACCTGAAAGAGACAATACAGTTACTCGAAAACACAAGTATTTTAGTGGAAAGATTTAGAGATCATCACCCAATTAGAGAAATAGTAAGATTTAAATTCGGTTTTATTGAATGTATGTTTAAATTCTATTCGAATATTTAAGAACAATAAAATAGGTATAGGTAACAGGACTCGTGCGATTCGTGTTTCACAGTAAGTGTTCTGAGGTTTAATTGCTTGTGTTTTCCTATTACAATATAGCCTGTTAAAATTCAAAATTACCCAAATAATCATTAAAATCAGGTATATAAACGGCTAAGTGCTATATTTCTGAAATGTACCACTGATTTTCATTGTTATGTAGTAATTGTTGGTTCTAAAATTTAAATCGTAATGTGTACTGGACAAAAAAAATGTACAATTAAGATTACCGTGAATTGTCAAAACTTTAAAAGAGATGATTGAAACCTCAAATTTCCTATCGTTGAAAGAAAGACCTTTGATGTTTGTTTACTATAAGACGTGTCACGGTACTTATCTATCCCAAATTCATGTATTTGGTTTTGATGTTATATATGTTATTCTCATAGGATTTTTTCTAATGCTTAGTCCGTTTCTCTGTGTGTGTGTGTGTGTTACATTTTAATGTTGTGTCGTTGTTCTCTTATATTTAATGCGTTTCCTTCAGTTTTAGTTTGTTACCCCGATTTGTTTTTTGTCCATGGATTTATGAGTTTTGAACAGCGGTATACTACTGTTGCCTTTTCCACATTTGGTCACTCCCAAGTATGTGAAACATATTTTCCAACGTTTCCTTATTTTTTCCATTGTCATTACCTTTCATCAAATTGACAAGGCTTACTAAATTGTCAACTAACTTCTGTTATGTTGTTTTCCTTTTCTACTCAATTGTGTCAAATTTTTATTATTGTGACCGAGATTGATATGCTCTTTCACCATATTAATTTGGGATTTTATAAGCCAAAATTTTGTCTTTTTTAATTCTAAGTTTGCCAATATTTTCTTCTAATATTTTTTTTAATTTTTCCACATTCCAATGGTTTCCAAATCTTTGAGCATTTTGCATTTTGAAAGCCTTCTTGTTTCCTCTACTTGTTTTAGCCTTTTGTCCTCTATTATTTTTATTCTATTTTCGTGAAGTAATTTCTTTTTCAATTTTGAATTGTTTATAAATTCTGCGTTGCTGCGTATTGCTTTGTTTATTATGTGACCTCTTTCAGACTTTTTTTCTTTCAACCATTCTGCTGTTGTATTGTATTCATACAATAATTTAGGTTATACTGTGCGTAAGTTCTAGTGTGGAATACTCTCTCTACTGAAATATTGTTGGATGGACATGTTTTCGTTGACTCAATTAAATTATCTGAAGGTTGAAAAAAAAAAATCCCGATAAAAGGAAATCTTTTCAAGTTGTAGATTTTTCCTTTAATTTAATTCAAAAGCGTTTCAGTAGCTGCATTATTATAGGATGAATGTTTAAATACAAGTTCATTAACAGGATCCAGAGGTAATGTTGGTCCATGAAAAGGCTGTATAGAATTTTGAATAAGGAGTGATGGATTTTTGGAAGCTTTTTCTAACAGTTGATAAATTGGTTCCATCTGTATAGCATATTCTTGTCTTCATTCAAGTATGGTTGTTAAATAATTTTACAAATAATTCATAATGCTCTACAGATGGCCAAGATACTGTCATCTTGTAATGCACTAAAACATAACTTACTGTTAAATTTAACAATTTTGAAAATAATTCATCAAATGGCTCTGCAAATTAAAGGTTCCTGCAGCATTGAAGAAAAGTGAGTTAATCTATTGACATGGAAAATTGACTATTGGATTTTTCTCTTTTAAAGCTAGAAACATATAAGGGGTCACCTGTGCCATCTTTATAAATAAGTTTAGAATTTGATCTAATAAGGTTTTCTGTGGAAAAGAAAATCGGACTTTCATTGCCAAACCCTTTTCTTTTCAGCTCTTTTTCAATATCAACTATTTCTTTCTTACAGACATCGGAAAACTGCAACAACGGATGTACAGAACATTTAAAAGATTCGGCTGTATTAGCAGTTGCTTCATTTAAAATGTTGATTACGTTAGACTCGGTAGCACTCCTATCTGTCATAAAACTTAACATTCATTAAGAACTGATCCTGGATCACATATGTTAGATAAAGTCTCATTGACACATGATACATATGTGGTGGCTTTCCCATCTATGACCTCAGCAACACCTACTGTAAATGTATTTTCAGCTGTTGTTAATTGGCTTGTGTAATAATGGTGCCCTCGTTTTGTAATGGCGTCACCGCTGCATAGTAAAATTGTCAGAAGATGCCAATGCTTCATTCAAATGTTGCTGTGCAACCAGGCCAACTTCATATGACATATTACCTACAGTTGACTTTCTTGGCAGGTCAGATATCTCAATATAAACAAGTGACAGAACTGATCCTATGACTCAATTTATATTGTTTATACCAACACCTTTGCTACAAAGGAAATAGTACTTCTCTCTTAGTTTGTCGGTATAGAGTCTTCCTTTTTTATTGCTACGACATTCCAAAACATGTTTAACAGAATTCATACAATTATTATTTTCATCAATAGCCAAATCTAACTCAGACTTAAAATTTTCTAGTTCTTTCTTGATGGTGTTGCATTGTGTGCTCTTTTCCTCCATTTTACGTTTATTCTTATTTTTCAACTTCAGTTTTATTTTCAAATTTCCAATTTCCTGTCTCTTTGATTTTTTAATCAATTTTGTTACTCTTTTTTGTAAATCAATATTCTGATTTTTCAGTGCATTATTTCTTTCAGAAAGATAAGTTTTTTTCTATTTCACTCATATGTGTAATACATTTGACGGCCTTATTTGGAAACAAGAAATCTGTATCTAGTATTACTAAAATCTGAATATATATATATAAATACGGTCAAATGAAAATTTTAAAAGTTCATCCCAAATGATGTCATGTATGTAGAAAATATGATAGTATAATTGTGACAAGCAAAACATTTTATAAAAAGCTTTCTACAATGTTTGTTTTGAATAAATTGTGTAGTTTTGACATATTGTGAGATACAACAGCTAATAACTTGTATAATTTCAGTGCAACAATATGATATGCTAAATCAATAAGTGATGATGGGTGGCAAATGGTCATGAAGAATAATGATATCCTTTTGATTTACTCAAAATAAAAAAATATTTTTTTTTTTAAATAATTAAACCAGTATGTATTTAAGCAGCAACGATCATATTATCCACCCTGCTTATTCAATAACTCAAACATATTTTTAAACAAATTGTAGTATCTAACATTCTATTTCATACGTTTAAGAAGTCTTTCAGAATGAGAAGAGCCTGAGTATCAGAATCGCTCGACCCTTCATTCTGTTTCCTCTTTAAACCTATGAAAATAGATGTCTCCTGCACTTCAGATGGTATTTCAATTTCAGTTTTGCTGTTGGTAGGGTTAATTAATTCAGCTGATGTATGTGCATGGCTTAAATTAGTTGGACATTGTGTTTCAGCATCACTGAAACTAATACCATCTGCTCCATCAGGCTCAAATAGCAACTGACTGTCAAAGTCATCAAACTCAAAAGATTGAAATGATTTCTCAGGCAGGTACATATTATCTGTCCTAGAGAAAGAGGGCACCTGTGTTTCATCATCACTAAATGAATGTGAAACAACAGAAACCTCACTTTCCCTGGGTAATTCAATTTCATCTGAACGAGAACAAACAAGATTTTCAGGGTTATTTTCAAAAGTCGTGTCAGATGTTTGTTTAGATGTTGTGACGTCATTCACACTTTCTAATTTATCTGACCCAGTCATGCTCATAATAACAGAGTCAATCAAATCATTTGCACATGCGCTGTAACAATTATACTAGAAGATCTTCTACATACACAGCAGGTGCATGCTTCACCTAGATTGGGAACATGATCTGCTAGAGTATCTGAAATTATAGTGCTGTCTGCCAGTATTTCACAATAATTTCCAGTAATGTATCTATACATATTGGCATAACGACAATTATAAAAACTGTAAAATGTCTGCCAATTACCAACCAGGGTCAAGTTATCACCAGTTGCCATTTCTGTAATGTGCAATAAAACAGATTTTCTAATATTTTCACAAACTATCTAGGTCTATATTTGAGATATTTTTTCTTCTTTCACAACAAACCTCAAGTTATTATCTTTAAAATCAATAAATTTCAAAAATAAAGCCATGCAAATCAAGCAAAAACAAGTAGTTGTATATGAAATTTTAAA
The DNA here is from genome assembly GCF_965363235.1 of Mytilus galloprovincialis. Taxonomy (NCBI): domain Eukaryota; kingdom Metazoa; phylum Mollusca; class Bivalvia; order Mytilida; family Mytilidae; genus Mytilus; species Mytilus galloprovincialis. Next base: position 39,999,105 of record NC_134840.1, on the reverse strand, counting down.
TATTTGGTTTAAAACTTACATGTCTGTCAAATAGCTGTACTTGAGCTTCAAAAATAATTATCTTGCTCAATTTAAACACCCTCTATCTGTAAAAAATGATTGATTTTTATACATTTGCATATATTGATTTGACAAGTCTAAGGTTTGATAAAATGTCTTTAATGTGATTGCTTTGTAGATTATGTTTTCTTTTTAAATTTGATTAATAAAAAAAATCAAACATTCCTCATTACACATTTACTTCAGTTTTATCATGTTTATTTTTTATATTCATTTGATAAAATTTACTGTTTGTAATAGCATAATTTTTTTCTAAATGATAAGGATGTTCTTATCCCAAGCAGAAAACCCTAGCCGTATTTGGCACAACCTTTTTGAACTTTTAATCCTCAGTGCTGTACAACTTTGTACTTGTTTTGACATTCGAACTTTTATATCTGGGCGTCACTGGTAAGTCTTGTGTGGACGAGGCGCTTTTCTGGCGTATTGAATTTTAAACCTGATGCCTTTTGTTAGCTATTATTCATGTGTTTCTTTGTCTAATATGTTCTCCTATTTATTTGTGTTGCAGTCCTGTAATATTATGTTGTCATTTTAATGTTATCTTTAACATTGCCATTAAAGTGCGAGGTTTGGCATGCCACAAAACCAGGTTCAACCCACCATTTTTTTCTTTAAAAATGTCCTGTACCAAGTCAGGAATATGGTCATTGTTATATTATAGTTCGTTTCTGTGTGTGTTACATTTTAAAGTTGTGTCGTTTGTTTTCTCTTATTGAGTGTATATTCACATTACTATAAGACGGGTCACGGTACTTTTCTATCCCAAATTCATGTATTTGGTTTTGATGTTATATTTGTTATTCTCATCGGATTTTGTCTAATGCTCAGTCCGTTTCTGTGTGTGTTACATTTTAATGTTGTGTCGTTGTTCTCTTATATTTAATGCGTTTCCCTGTTTTAGTTTGTTACCCCGATTTTGTTTTTTTGTTCATGGATTTACGTGTTTTGAACAGCGGTATACTACTGTTGCCTTTATTTAACAAAGGGAAATAATCCATATATCAAATTATTATCTCCCCTTTTTAAATATTGACATTGACTGTTTATTATTCTGTATTAAATGTGTTATTATTTGTATAACCTTGGTGTCTTTTCAATCATTGTTATACTTGTTTGTTTGATATCTTGCATAATTGTACAATTATCAGTAAGAAATTTTTCAACAATAGGGTTCATATAAATAATATAGAAACTACTTTTATATCACATGTTTTAATATTTTCCTATTTAAAAAAAATTATCAAAGCTGCACCTGCACTATCACATCATATGATATCTAAAAAAGTCTATAGTATAAGGGGGGTAACTCGAGTTGCCTAAAACCCGTATATTTTGTAGAAACATAGCCGCCGAAGACCGACTAATTTATTTCAATGTATTCAAACAAATTATAATTATAAACTATTGATGAGTATAATTTGGTATGAAGTAGCGCGCAAGCTTGGTGCTGTTTAATACATTTTGCAATAATAATGACAGTGTCCGTCTTTCCGACCTCACCGTTTAACAGGACTATTTTCCAAAAGCAAAAAACAGTAGAAAACTCACGTGTATTGTTAAGATTTGAATAAAAACAGTAAGGCCTTACCATAAACAATTATTACATTCAGCAAATATTAATATTGGTCTGATGGTTGATGTAAAAAGCACCTTTCGAAATGGAATACCGGCAAGATTGTGAGAATCGTGGATTGAAAATACTTGAAGCTATAAATTTCCCGTTTTCTTAAGGCGCCACCCAGTGACCAATGGAATAGCTATATAAGAGAGGAATAAAATACATTTGTTAATGTTGACTACAAAATCAATGAACTGTCATGACATATGTATGTTACATGTTTCAAAGGGACAATAAACATCAGAAATTTTGTTAAACTATAGAAATATATAACAGTTCATAGTTTGCCAAACATGCAAAGCACACCTATGTTATTACAGAAAATATATGACAGTAATAACTAAAGGGTGTAATTAACAGCTTCTATGCATCACACCAAAGCATTGCTCAGACTAACATATCTTGCTTTGTTACAATATATTTTAATTTATTGAAAGAAAGAATGGTCCGAACATGTACTGAGATTCCGTGCAAACTTCCCAGTAATTCCCAAGTGTCTTTTATAATAAGTGACATGCCTTTAATAACTAAGCCTTGTTATCACAGCTAAGGTTGTCCCCTCAAAGCCTCATCTCATTGATTTACCATGGTTAACGAAAAATGTATATAAAAATTAGTCAAGGCTATGCATTAAGTTTTTGTTCTAAGTATCAGGAGTTCCCTAGAGTCCATTAGAAAATAAAATATTTATGATTCATTTTACAAATAACAAACATGTTTTTTACAGATTTAGAAAATGTACGAATTGAAAAGAGTAGACAACTCATGAAAGTATCTGTAATAACCGAGTTATATCCCTGACTGATGAATGAGTCAATTCCTTTTATAAGTGAACTGATTTAATACTATATCTATTTAGATGTTTTGCATCATAAATTATAATGTTTTCAATCAACTTTTTTTTCAAGGATCCCCAAGAATAGTAGGGGCTGTGAGCCAAGAAATGGTAAATGCTTTTGTGGACAGTATAGCAATGTCCCAAAAGTTCCTACATTGAAGGAAAGTAAGTAATATCTTATGATTCTTGTAATTAAAACAACTATGTAAGTTTTCCATCTAGAGCTTTTGTGGAAATACTATGAGTACATGCTGTATTCATGCTGCTATATTAGTATGTTTCAGTACTTTTAATATTTGAAAAAGTAGCTTTAGCCATACACAATACCCACATATTTGTAAAATAGCTCCAGTTTCAATGACATAAAAAAATCAATCTATGTTTCAAGCAAGAAAGATGTCACCTGCAAATCATAACATTATGATAGGTTACAGATGTTCTTTAACTGCTTATTGTAGGCGTTCCCATTCTGGAAAAAGAGCTCTTAGAAGGGACAATACCGTGAAAAAACACTTGATATCGAATCTGAATTCTGAAAAACAATATCATACAAGTAGATAATATGAAACAAAGAGTAATAAATACAAGTGAAAACAGTTCTAGAAATTCTTACCTATGAAAATTCAAATGTATTTTTTTTTATTACCATTTCACAAAGAAGACTTTAACCGTCTTGACCTTGTAGGAAGAGAGCCGTGGTGCAATGGTTAGTGCATCGGACTACTAACACAAAGGTTTCTGGTTCGATTTTATTTCTGAGATGAAAATTTCGTGGACTGAAATTTCGGCTTTCCCTTGACACCATATGCTAGTATGGGCTAGAGGAAACGATGATAGGTCGTCGGTAGAGGACGACAAATGGCTGACCCATGTTAAGAAAGAGTTATATCTCTTGCACATATAAGACACCCTTATAGATTTCGAAAAAGAGCAAGCTAATGCCGCTACAAGGCAGCACTTGCACCCCGCAACGTGGAAAGGAATTAATATAAGTTGCAAAACTTGTTTCCCAATCCACTTTAAACAAAATATGTTTAGACTAAACTTGGAGTTAAATAAATTGTTCATTGTTGAATGCCCTCTACAGATTATTAGATACCAAAACAAAAAGTGTTATTCATTGATAATTTGTATTTTTTCTACTGTACTGTGTGCATTTTTGTCCTATGCATAATTACACTATATATCCCTTTACTTTTTTTTTATTGTTGTGACTTAAGTCAACATTTAGCATACTAAAATTATTTATTTATAAAGTAATATATGTTGTTGAAGAAATTACATTATTTTTACATTTTAGTTTTCCATTCCTTGTCTAGGAATATACAAGTTTTGGTTACTATAAATGCTTACTTAACAATATATTTGTCTCTAATATGTTAAGTGCCTAAAAAATCAACCTAACGATGTTAGAGTAGATCTGATTCGTATATGCCTATATTCTATATTTTGTAATGCTTATCTATATTTAGGTATGTGTGTGGGTGTCAATCATATAGTGTTGCTGTCTCGGGATTGTAATGGACTGATATGTTGCATTTGTCCTGTCTTTCAACTTACACACATCTTACATTGTTAAATCATTTTAAGGTTGCCTATTCATTCATTATTTTTTTTATTAAATTCTTAACGAAATCAATAATTGAAAATGATTTTAAATTGTGTACGTATGTGATATGTAATATATGTATTAGTTAAAGAAAACATATTACAGTATGGAGAGGGAAAAAGATACAAAATAACATAATGTGTTTGAACATATAAGGTCTTTATGCAAAATATTGTGGACAAGGTTTTTTCTTATTGTGAGTTTATAGTCATTGTATAAAATTGAGTTTGCAACAACATTAAGACACTTCCTCTTACTGATCTATGATACCTCTTTTTACAGTAAAGAAAACCAAGGGAATGAGGAGGGGATACTGTGGCATTAATTCATTGAAACCAGAGTTCTGGCCTGTGGATACAGACTTCAGAAGTATCTCTTGTTATGTTGCATTTAATAGAAAACTAAGGTTAAGTGGTAAATAGAGCAAAGATTTTCGCAGAAAATCGACAGACTTTAAAACAGAGTGTGTTCGAATTTAAAATAACTTCAATACATAATCCTATTGAACATGTCAAAGCGAAAGCCATATTGAACAGAGAGAGAAGCGACATATTTCAAAGGCAAAATTCTCTTCCACTTTGACTTTAGGAGATAGAACAAGAGCTTATGATAATACATTAAATGCTGGAAATAGGGTCAATTTACATTGTCTGACCTAAAACAGAAATGTTAAACTGTAACTTTTAAGAAACAATTTTTAACTATTGAAGTGAAAGCTTCATTAACATGTTGAAAAACACAGAAGGTAAACAAGAACAGATTATTGTTATTCAATGACAGTTATTGTTATAACACAAGATAAAAGAGGAAATAAGAGTCGACTTGAGTTTAAATTTCTGTAAGATATATTGAAAAAAAATTCCAGGTGGAGAACTGGGTGGCCGAGGAGGATCCGAAAATTATGGTTATGTATCTCCCAAAGAAAGGCAAAAAAATCCTAAACCTCAGATCGTAGTTAAAGGTAAAGTTATGAAAATTACAACAAACGTACTTTTCCAAATTTATGAAGAGTCAATGATATATGTTATTGGGTTATAAGAGAGGAATAAAATACATTTGTTATTGTGGACTAAAAAAGAAAAGAACTATTTACATCAGAAATTTTGTTAATATGTATAAAAGTTATATGGTCTTTAGGTATATTTAACTATAGAAACATATAACAGTTCATAGTTTGCCAATCATGCAAAACACACCTATGTTATTTCAGAAAATATATGCCATAATAACTAAAGGGTGTTATTACAGTTTATATGCATCACACCACAGCATTGCTCAGACTTACATATCTTAATTACAATGTATTTTGATTTATTGAAAGAAATAATGGTCAGAGCATGTAATGAGATTCCGCGCAAACTTCCAAGTAATTCCGAAGTGTATCATATAGTATGTTACATGCCTTTAATAACTAAGCCTTGTTATCACAGCTAAAGTTATCCCTTTTAAAGCCTTTCGAAGTTTCAGGAGTTCCCTAGAGTCAATTAGAAAATAAAATATTCATGATTCATTTTACAAATAACAAACATAAGTGCTTTACAGATTTAGAAAATATAAAAATAGTAGGGGCTACGAGTCGAGAAATTGTAAAAGCTTCTGTGGACAGAACTGTCCCAAAAAGTTCCTACATTGAAGGAAAGCAAGTAATATCTTATGAATCTTGTAATTAAAAGCAACTATGCAAGTTTTCCATCTAGAGCTTGTGTTGAAATTCTATAAGTACACGCAGTATTCATGCTGCTTTATTAGTATGTTTCAGTACTTTAAATATTTGAAAGAGTAGCTTTAGAAAAACACAATACCCACATATTTGTAAAATAGCTCCAGCTTCAACATAATAAAAAAATCTATGTTTCAAGGAAGAAAGATGTGACCTGCAAGTCATAACATTATGATTGGTTAAAGTTGTTCCTTTAATTTCTTATTGTAGGCCTTCCCATTTTAGACAAAAGGGTTCTAGATGGAAACAACACCGTGAAAAGACATTTGATATCCAATCTGACTCAAAAGTACAGCAAGTAGTGAATAGTGCATTAATAGTGATTGCTTATTACAGGATTTGATGAACAGTTTTATGATTCATTTTACAAATAACAAACATAAGTGTTTTACAGATTTAGAAAATGTACGGATTAAAAAGAGTAGACAACTTATGAAAGTATCTGTAATAACAGATGCAAGTAATGTTCTGTAATAACCCTGTAGAGTTGTATCCCTGACTGATGAATGAGTTAATTTCTTTTAAAAGTGAACTGATTTAATACAACATCTATTTGGATGCGTTGCTTCATAAATTATAATGTTTTCAATCACGTTTTTTTTAAAGGATCGCCAAGAATAGTAGGGGCTGTGAGTCGAGAAATGGTAAATGTTTTTGTGGACAGTACTGTCCCAAAAAGTTCCTACTTTGAAGAAAAGTAAGTAATATCTTATGAATCTTGTAATTGAAAACAACTATGTAAGTTTTCCATCTAGAGCTTTTGTTGAAATTCTCTAATTCTCACGCAGTATTCATGCTGCTTTATTAGTATGTCTCAGTACTTTAAATATTTGAAAGAGTAGCTTTAGAAAAACACAATTCCCACATATTTGTAAAATAGCTCCAGTTTCAACAAAATAAAAAAAAATCTATGGTTCAAGCAAGAAAGATGTGACCTGCAAGTCATCACATTATGATAGGTTAAAGTTGTTCCTTTAATTTCTTATTGTAGGCCTTCCCATTTTACACAGAGTGTGTTTGAATTTAAAATTACTTTTAATACTTAATCCTATGGAACATTTCAAAGCGAAAGCCATATTGAACAGAGAGAGAGAAACACACATTTTGATGGAAGAAAACGAGAAGAAGCGACATATTTTAAAGGCGATAGAACAAGAGCTCATGATAATACATTAAATGCTGGAAATAGGGTCAATTTACATTGTCTGACCTAAAACAGAAACGTTAAACTAACTTTTAAGAAACATATTTTAACTATTGAAGTGAAAGCTTCATTAACTTGTTGAAAAAAAAACAGAAGGTAAACAAGAACAGATTATTGTTATTGGATGACAGTTATTGTTATAACACAAGATAAAAGAGGAAATAAGAGTCGACTTGAGTTTACATTTCTGTAAGATATATTGCTTTTTATATTGGTTTTTTCTTTTTCAGGTGGAGAACTGGGTTGAAAAAAATTCATGTGGGGAATTGGGTGGCTGAGCAGGATCCGAACATTATGGGTATGTATCTCCCAACGAAAGGCAAAAGAAATCCTAAACCTCAGGTCTTAGTTAAAGGTAAAGTTATGAAAGTTACTATAAAAATGTAGTTTCACAAATTTATGAAGAGTCAAGGATATAAGTTTATAGAGTTGAAAGAGAGAAATAAAATACATTTGTTAATGTGGACTACAAAATCAAAGAACTATATACATTATAAATGTTGTTAACATGTATAAAATTTTTATGGTCTTTAGGTACATTTAACTATAGAAACATATAACAGTTCATAGTTTGCCAATCATGCAAAACACACCTATGTTATTTCAGAAAATATATGCCAGTAATAACTAAAAGGTGTTTATTACAGTTTCTATGCATCACACCACAGCATTGCTCAGACTTACATATCTTAATTATAATGTATTTTGATTTTTTGAAAGAAATAATGGTCAGATCATGTAACGAGATTCCGCGCAAACTTCCCAGTAATTCCCAAGTGTCTCATATAATATGTTACATGCCTTTAATAACTAAGCCTTGTTATCACAGCTAAAGTTCAAGTTATCCCTTCAAAGCCTCATCTCTTTGATTTACCACGGGTAATGAAACATGTATTTAAAAATTAGTTATCAAGGTTATGCATTAAGTTTCTATCCGAAGTTTCAGGAATTCCCTAGAGTCCATTAGAAAATAAAATATTTATGATTCATTTTACAAATAACAAACATAAGTGTTTTACAGATTTAGAAAATATACGGATTAAAAAGAGTAGACAACTCATGAAAGTATCTGTAATAACAGATGCAAGTAATGTTCTGTAATAACCCTGTAGAGTTATATCCCTTACTGATGAATGAGTTAATTTCTTTTAAAAGTGAACTGATTTAATACAACATCTATTTTGATGTGTTGCTTCATAAATTATAATGTTTTCAATCATGTTTTTTTTTCAAGGATCCCCAAGAAAAGTAGGGGCTGTGAGTAAAGAAATGGTAAATGCTTTTGTGGACAGTATTGAAGGAAAGTAAGTAATATCTTATGATTCTTGTAATTAAAAACAACTATGTAACTTTTCCATCTAGAGCTTTTGTTGAAATTCTATAAATACACGCAGTATTCATGTTGCTTTTTTATTTTTATTGCTTTTATTAACTATTTGAAATGTTCCGTAATAACCCTGTAGAGTTATATCCCTGACTTATGAATGAGTTAATTTCTTAAATGAACTGATTTAATACTACATCTATTTTGATGTGTTGCTTCATAAATTATAATGTTTTCAATCACGTTTTTTCCAAGGATCCCCACGAATAGTAGGGGCTGTGAGTCAAGAAATGGTAAATGCTTTTGTTGACAGTACTATCCAAAAAAGTTCCTACATTGAAGGAAAGTGAGTAATATCTTCTGAATCTTGTAATTAAAAACAACTATGTAAGTTTTCCATCTAGAGCTTTTGTTGAATTTCTATAAGTACACGCAGTATTCATGCTGCTTTTTTAGTATGTTAGTACTTTAAATATTTGAAAGAGTAGCTTTAGAAAGACACAATACCACATATTTGAAAAATAGCTTCAGTTTCAACAAAATAAAAAAAAAATCTGTTTCAAGCAAGAAAGATGTGACCTGCAAGTCATCACATTATGATAGGTTACAGTTGTTCCTTTCATTTCTTATTGTAGGCCTTCCCATTTTAGACAAAAGGGTTCTAGATGGGAACACCATGAAAAGACATTTGATATCCAATCTGACTCAAAAGTACAGTAAGTAGTGAATAGTGCATTAATAGTGATTGCTTATTACAGGATTTAAGAGAGTTATATCTCTTGCAAATACAAGACACCTTGTAGATTTCGAAAAAGAATGGGCTAATGCTACTACAAGGCAGCACTCGCACCCCGCAAAGTGGAAACGGATTAATATAAGTTGCAAAACTTGTTTCCAATCCACTATATGAAATATGTTTAGATTAAACTTGGAATTAAATAAATTGTTCATCGTTGGATGCCCTCAACAGATTATGAGATATAAAAACAAATAAAGGCAACAGTAGTATACTGCTGTTCAGAACTCATAAATCGATAGAAAAAAACATATCCGGGTTACAAACTAAAACTGAGGAAAAGGCATTAAATATAAGAGAACAACTACACAACAGAAACTCAACCTTAAAATGTAACACACACAGAAAAGAACTAGGCATTAGACAAAATTCGATAAGAACAGCAAATATAACATCAAAACTAAATACACGAATTTGGGATAGGCGTTAGACAAAATTCGATAAGAACAGCAAATTTAACATCAAAACTTAATACATGAATTTGGGATAGAAAATTAGCGTGACACGTCTTATAGCAATGTGAATTCACACTCAAACATAAGAGAAAACAAACGACACTACAGAAACACAACGTTGAAATGTAACACACACAGAAACGAACTATAATATAACAATGGCCATTTTCCTGACTTCGTACAAGACATTTTTTAAAGAAGAAAAAACTGGTGGGTCGAACCAGGTTATGTGGCATACCGCCCGCTTTAATGGCAATGTTCAATATAACATTAAAATGAAAACATAACATTACAGGACTATTAATACATATAATTAGAACATATAGGTCAGAGAAACACACGATTATTAGCTAACAAAAGGCACAAGGTAAAAAATAAATACGCCTGAAGTAAAAAGTTTTTTTCATTGATAATTTGTATTTTTTTCTATTGTATTATGTGCATTTTTGTCCTGTGCATAATTACACTATAGCACTTTACTTTATTTAATGTTGTAAATTCAGTTATCATTAAGCTTAATAAAATTATTTATTTGTAAAGTAATATATGTTGTCGAAGAAATTACATTATTTTTTGCATTTTAGTTTTCCATTCCATGTCTAGGAATATGCAAGATTTGGTGTTTTGGTAGTAGAAATGCTTACTTAGCAATATATATGTCCCTATTATGTTAAGTGCCTAAAACATCAACCTACTAACGATGTTAGAGTAGATCTGATTCTTATATGCCTATACTCTATATTTTGTAATGATTATCTATATATATGTATGTGTGTGGCTGTCAATCATATAGTGTTGCTGTCTCAGGATTGTAATGGACTGATATGTTGCATTTGTGCTTTCTTTCAACTTACATACATCTAAACTTGTTAAATCATTTAAGGTTGCATATTCATTCATTTTTTATTAAATTCATAACAAAATCAATAATTGAAAATGATTTTAAATTGTGTATGTGTGTGATATGTAATATATGTATTAGTTAAAGAAAACATATTACAGTATGGAGAGGAAAACAGGTACAAAATAACATGTGTTTGAACAAATAAGGTCTATATGCAAAAGAGGGACGAAAGATACCACAGGGACAGTCAAACTCATAAATCGAAAATAAACTGACAACGCCATGGCTAAAAATAAAAAAAAGACAAACAAACAATAGTACACATGACACAAAATAGAAAACAAAATAATAAGCCACACGAACCCCACAAAAAACTAGGGGTGATCTCAGGTGCTCCGGAAGGGTAAGCAGATCCTGCTCCACATATGGCACCCGTCGTGTTGCTGATGTGATAACAAATCCGGTAAATAGTCTAATTCGGTAGATCACATTCATGAAAATATTGAAAAGTTTTTTTTCTTATTATGAGTATATTGTCATTGCACAAAATTGAGTACTGCTCTTTGTGACCTCTTTTTACAGTGAAGAAAACCGAGGGAATGAGGAGGGAATACTGGGACATAAATTCATTAAAACCAGATTTCTGGCCTGTGGATACAGACTACAGAAAGAAGTATCTCATGTTATGTTACATATAAAAGAAAACAAGGGTTTAGTGGTAAATAGACTTTAAAACAGATTGTGGTTGAATTTAAATTAACTTTTAATACATAATCATATTAAACAGGGAGAGAAACAAACATTTTGACTGAAGAATACGAGAAGAAGCGACATATTTTAAAGGCCAAATTCTCGTCCGAATTTGACTTCAGGCGATAGAACAAAAGCGTATGATAATACAGGTAATGCATTAAATGCTGGAAATAGGGTCAGAAGTTCAAAAGAGAGGAGACAATATTTGCGCAACAGAAAAAAACTGAATTTTCGGCCAATCGACGCAGTCTTGTGAGTATTGTTTACAACTCTACGACAAAAGACATCTTGAAGGAAGCAATACAGTGAAAAGGCGGTTAATATCCAACCTGACTCAAAAGTACAGTAAATAGTGAATAGTGCATTAATAGTCATTGCTTATTACAGGATTTGATGAACAGTTACAACATTTTTGACTAATTACTGCAAACCAACTTATTTTCGCGGATAATTTGTTTCTCGTTTACCATTACTTACCCTTTTCGCGGCGAAATATATATATGATAGATGTTAACATGGAATTTAAATAACATGTATTAAAAAACTAGGGATGTCAACGAGTACTCGAATACTCGAGTATCGCTCGGTAGGACCGAGTATCAAATACGTGTTGAAAACCGTACATTGACCTATAATGGTTTACTTTTATAAATTGTTATTTGGATAGAGATTTCTCTCATTGGCACTCACACCACATCTTTCTATATCTATCTAGTCTGTTGAAAACGAATGAAAATTATAAAAAAAAAATATATCATATAAGTAGATAATATGCAAAAATATGATAAATACAAGTAAAACAGTTCTAGAAATTCTGACAGGAAATTACAAATGTATTATTTTTTTATAACCATTTCACAAAGATTTTAACCGTCTTAACCTTGTAGGAAGAGAGCCGTGGTGCAGTGGTTAGTGCATCGGACTTCTAAGACAAAGGTCTCTGGTTCAAATTCCGTTCTGGGATGAGGGACTGAATTTTCGGCTCTCCCTCGACACTATTGCGGAAACGATGATAGTCCGTCGGCAGGGAACGACAAATGGCTGACCCATGTTAAGAGAGAGTTATATCTCGTGCACATATAGACACCCTTGTAGATTTCGAAAAAGAGGAGGTTAATGCCGCTACATGGTAGCATTTGCACCCCGCAAAGTGGTAAGGGATTATTAATAATATAAGCTGCAAAACTTGTTTTCCAATCCACTATAAATAAATATGTTTACACTAGACTTGGAATTAACTAAATTGTTCAGAAGTATCTATTGTTATGATGCATTTAATAGAAAACTAGGATTATATGGTAAAAAGAGCAAAGATTTTTGCAGAAAATCGACAGACTTTAAAACAGAGTGTGTTTGAATTTAAATTTACTTTTAATACATAATCATATTGAACATGTCAAAGCGAAAGCCATATTGAACAGAGAGAGAAACACACATGTTGATGGAATAATACAAGAAGCGACATATTTTAAAGGCTAAATTCTCGTCCACTTTTGACTTCAGAAGATAGAACAAGAACTAATACATGTTATGCATTAAATTCTGGAAATAGGGTCAGAAGTTTAAAAGACACTCAAAAGAGATGAGACAATATTTCCGTAACAGCAAAAACTGAATATTCGGTTCACCGACGAAGTAAAAAATAAACAGATAAAAATGTCTAAAATATTTAAATCATTTTTTAATAAATCTTGTGAGTATTGTTTACAACTGTACGGCGGTGGTAAAGAGAAAAGAGTTTAATTATAGGTTAGACAATACTTGTTCATGTTTTATGAAGATTTAAGCCCAAGGCGAAACATGACCAAGTATTGTCTGACCAATTTAGAACATATTAGCACATACTTACAACTTCTCGTCCAATCAAATTGCTTGAATTTGCCTTCTAATTTTCATAGTAAAAATTTTTCCGTGTACTAAGTAACTACGCATGAATGACCACAAGGGTAAGATTTCATTGTAAGATTTCATTGTATTGTAATCAAGATATTAGAACAAAAATTGCTACTGGCTATTTTGAAATAAATGATGTGTTCCAAATTTAACTAAATAGTTTGTAATTAGTTTTCAAACAGATTTTTAACATCATACTAATCAATCTTTTGATCTAAATTTGGTTTTGACAATTAAAAAAGTTTCTTTCATTTAAATAAAGTGTAATAATAATGGTGCTTTATACCTTGATTAAAGTACAACTCAATCTAAAATTTGTTATCCTTTATCTTCCATGCAATTACTTTGTACACAAAAAGAGGCAACCATGAATCTTTTGAAGGGAAATTATTAATAAAGCAATTTGATATATTTAGTCATAAATTGGTCGATAATTGGTTGCCTAATGTCCAGTGACAAATATTTCATGCATATAAACTATCCACTAGACTACCTATGGGTACATACCAGGGGCAGATCCAGCCATTTTTAAAAGGTGTTTCAACCTTCAACCAAAGATGTGGGAGGGGGATCTAACTGTTTGTATTAAGATAGTTTAAGGTTTTATGTGAAATTAAAAAAATTTTTCAAGAATGTAAAGCTTTCACTGCAATTTAAGAATTGTCTGCTTTTGGTCAATTCATTTTGTCATCTTACCATGTAAATAAGTACATGTATAGTAAAACAACGCTTCGTTCATATCAATAAACATACTTACACCAGCAGCTACCTTCTTTACATTCTAAAGTCAAGGGCCTTTTGAAATCCCATTTTTACAATGATATTATAGTGAGTAGATTTACAAAACTACGTAAATGAGCTATATCCAGTCAGCCAAAACATATCAATAGACTAATTACAGGATTACTCAAGTTGTAAATATGTGCTAAATTGGATATTGTATAGAAAGGTATATACTATGAAAATAAGAGCTTGGGGCAAAGCCCCTCGCTCTAATTTTCATAGTATATACCTTTCTATACAATAACCGAGACTTCACACTCTCGAGTGACCTTTCAAAATTATCTTTTCCCATTGTAATGTTCAAACCCAGTTAAGAGTTCACTTTTGATAATGAACTAAATGTAAAAAAAAAATAGGTAATCATCATTTCAATGTATGGAATGAAAAAGCTGGAACATAGTTTGTGAGGACCGAATTGATAAATTGTTTTTCTTCTGCTTAAGGTAAAATTTAATACTTATATACATGTATCTTGACAAAAAAAAAAAATTAAAAAGCAGAAATTTTACTTTTTTTTTTATAAATATAAAACTCTCTGTATAAATATTTAAATTCAGACCATTCAACATTAAATGCTTACTTTTTATTGATAAATTTACATGTATTTGTGTTTCTCCGAAACAAATCTTTGCTTTATATAGCAGCAGTCTGGCATTGTTTTCTTGAAAGAAAAAATAAATTCCTTCAAATGTCAGGTATATAAATTAAATAAGTATTATTTTACCTACATCCTTACCCAAATTGTTTTTGTTTATTCTATATATGTGTACCGTTAGAAAATGCATGAACATTTGCAAAATTCAAAATGTTTTGTTTTAATCTTTGCTCTTTCATCTTTAAACAGTAGGCTCCTTTCCCATGGAAAATGCCTCAGGGGATTGTACACTAAGTCTTCATTAGTGCAGTTATTAAGAGTTCACTTTCATAATTCACTGACAATGAAAAGTCATTCATGTATAGCATTTCATAGTACATGGAAAACCATGTACTATGAAAATTAGAAGGGCAAAAAACTGACTTTCATAGGACGAGAAGGGGTGAGTATGTTCTAATCTGTAAACGTAGAATGTACATGTATCCTTTGCATGATAAAATGATATAGACTCTCACATTTTAGACTCGTTACACACACATGTACGTCCCGCAATCTATCTTATGCTTTTATTTCGACGACCTTTTCTGTTTTAATTCCGGGCACGTTTGTTAGTTATTTACATGTAAACATGTACTTTGAAAACTGTTACGAGCAAAAAATACATATACATTTTGGCCAAATATAGATTATGGTGTCATTAACAATAGACTACATTTATTATATACAATTATGAATAAATGCTATTGTTACATATGTTTATTATGTTAATATGTTAATTTCTATGTGACGTTCAGTATTGTTGGTGCTATAGCATTATTGCTTTCAGTTAAAATACACCGAAATCCTCTATAACTTTACGATATATCGAGTGCACCTTTATATGTCTAGAACTGATTCACTTAATTTGTGTTTAAGCAAATAAATTATTAGTGGTGATAACATTATATTGCTGGGTTCTTTATTTTAGGAGACTACATTTACCCAAACACCACTCCTCTAATCGTACCATATAAGGCCGCCGAGATTTTTCAGGTATATGCAAGAGAAAACAGGAGGATAAAGAAATCTAACAAACTGCACAACGGCAGGCGTGTGTATTGAGACCATGTTATAAAAGAAATATTTGGAGTCATTGGTTCGTTGTATCGTCACTCAAGATAGCAATTTTCTTGTGTTGTAGAACTTTGTGCTGGGTTATCAAAACGACATACGGATATAATTTATAGAATGAAACCCATTTAAAGTTTTAAGCCTCGGTCACACCTTACCGGATAAGACGAACGGACGCCTAACGGATGAAAATAAAAGTTGTCCGTTGACAAAATTTTTATCCGTTGGGCGTCCGTTGATGTACTGACCAACTAAAACGGACGCCTAACGAATGCATAACGGACATGCAACGGATATGCAACGGACGAGAAACGGAGACGTAACGGACAGAACGGACGTCGAACGTACATCCAACGGACGAGTACCGCATAAAACGGACACCTAACGGAAGCGTACCGGATAAAACGGATAAACAAGATATACGAAAAAATTAAAGGCGACAATAATAATACATGTAAATCGCATTGATATAATTGAAAATGTTCTAGTTATGTAATTAAGTAAATAGATTTTATTTAGAGTCGGCATATATTATACATAATAACAGACAAAACATGAGCTCTGGTGAGCTTTTTAACCGACTATCACATAAAAATTCATGCAAATACTACCAAACAAAACTGAAAAAAACATGCAATATAATGAAAGCAAATCTATTTGATTTGTGAGCCTCCAGAGTCAAAGTTCTGTGTAACTGGTTTTTGTTTGTTTTTCAAAATGCCGCTAAAGGGCAGTGTCTGACCTGAATAAGTTTAACAGCTGCTTGATTGTGAAGATGTGCCCTTACTCTAAGATCGATTATGAATAATAAGAATTCATGAACCTTAAGAAATTTTCAATTTTCAATTGGCATTAATTTTATTCGTTTCAGATCCGTTCATCATCCGTTTTGTCCGTTATACGTCCGGTAGAAGTCCGTTTCTCATCCGTTATACATTCGTTTAATCCGTTAGACGTCCGTTAGAAGTCCGTTGGTGAATTTATCTGCCAGACCTCCAACGGATGTATAACGGACACGTAACGGATACAAAACGGAAACGAAACGGACGAGTACCGTACAAAACGGACGCCTAACGGACGTCTAACGGATGTTCAACGGACATTTTATCCGTTAGACGTCCGTTCAAAGTTTTGAACATGCTCAAAATTTTCCACCGGACAGAACGGACGTCAACGGATGAAACGGACGCTTAACGGACATGAAACGGATAAAACGGACGCTTAACGGACATGCAACGGATATGGACGGACGTCTAACGGACTTCAACGGATTGAAAAAAAGTTATCCGTTAGGCGTCCGTTCGAGCTATCCGGTAAGGTGTGACCGAGGCTTTATAGTTGTGTCATCTCAATCACGTTTCAATCCTTCATCAACTGTGGATCAATACACTCTAGTCAGAGATCATATTCTCATGCTATTGGAAATCGTCAATGGCAAGCGTGCCGGCGATTTTCGCCATCTAACCATGCAAAAATGGCGAGAAGGCACGTAGGTTGGCATAGACTATATCGTCCGGGTTCGACGACACAAGGTCATCAATAAGCCTTGTAATATAAACTTCCTTGGGCCTGTCCAGCAGTACATGCGGACTTTTCTTAAGTTTTACCGCCCGATAGTGTTGAAGAAGGGAGAAGCCAACGAGAATGTGTTCCTTGGGACCACTGGCTCACAGCTTACCAGTAGCCAGGTGGTAGACGCCTTGAATAAATTATGGCAACTCTATGGGCGTGACATTGATGTCCAACAGCCACGGTTTACCACAACTAAGCTGCGGAAGTTGATCGTCACGATCCATAGAGCCTCTAACCAGACGAAGGCGTACCAGGAGGATCTTGCCCACCACATGGCTCATTAAAGCACGGTTGCTGACCGTTGGTACGACATGGGTCAGGGCACGTTTAGGTCCGCACGGGCAGGTGGAATCATTGATGGAGTCTGGGCCAGTGTGCTAGAAAAATACTACTGTGCCGCTTGAGACGACGGAGGAAGAAAACCTCGATGTTGAAAATGTAGACGATCCTAGTGACATCGAGGTAGATGATGAGGAAGAAGACGAACAGCAGGTAGAAATTGGGCAGACCGATAATCAGGTAGCAGGGCTGTCTGGCCTATCACGGGATGGACCTATACGCCATCCTGTTAGTCGGGCAGGTTCCCGCCTGGCAAGACCTCGTCTCGCAAGACTCCATCATCAATCAGCGGGAGCGATATCCTTCCAGATACCGACTCTGACTCTGCGCCTGAGGCGGACCGCTCGTCTGGTCGTGATGCTGCTCCTGCTATGCCAGTTGTTCGCCACGCACGAACTTGGACAAAGCTATGGCATGATGAGGATGCAGCTCTGCTTCCAGAGCGACGGTACGCCCAAAAAATATATGGCCTGAAAAAATGACGCGAGATGTTTTTTGCGGTTCAGCTTTTACTCGGGACAAAGAATACGATACACACCCCCAGTGGGTATCATTTTCTATGTCCAGGCATCACCGGTAAGAGGGGGTCCGATACGGCAGGTTATTTCTAACAAGTCTGGCTTCTCTTACAGACATCAGTGTACGTGGGCTCGATTCCAACCCTAGGCTTTAACGGGTAACGCACGACTGGTGCAAAGTGGGCCGCTTAAGTCCGGACACGAAACAAGGCTAACGTATCGAGGAATAATGCCAGCTTGGGTCCGGACACGAAACAAGGGTAACGTTTCGAGGAATAATGCATTCACCTGCTTGGGTCCTGACACGGCCTAACCATCGGTTAAGGCATGGAAACAAAAAATTAACACGTTCCGCTAAGGTCCGGACACGAAACAAGGGTAAGGTATCGAGGAATAATGCATTCACCTGCTTGGATCCTGACACGACCTAACTAACAGGCTAAACACTTACCGGGTCTCGACTACGTGATCGGCCTATAGCGGGCTACCACGGGTCTTGACCGCGGGTAGGTACGTGGTCGACCTATGGCGGGCTACCACGTGCACGGGTCTCGACCGCAACTTACGCTTACAAGCTTCTCCAAAGACGGTCCCAAGCCCGTTTGCAAAAGAAGTAGGGGTAGGTCGTAAGTTTAAAGCATCATTAGGATGCTACCTTATTAATTTAGTTAATAGCATAGCAAGCTAGGTACTAACCTTTTACTCCTGTTATTTCAGAACTAACCAACAAACGCAATGGCAACATACACTATACATGTGTTTGATCATGGCTTGTTTTTGAGGATAGGGATAATGAACGAGGTCCGCTCCAAACAAGGCTGGGGTATATAGTCGGGCGGGGCATCGTTGTGTTCTGCCCGGTTATATGCGATGAGATACTAAACACTTTGCTGCGTCGGGGTATCTTTTGCTGTGTCCTTAACCCCGACGCAGCAGGACTAGGTGACCGTGATGAGGGAGATGGTGAAGATTTGGAGGAACAATGAAGACCAAAGAATTAAAGTGAAATTAGTTATCTTTTTTTAATTGTATTGTTAATTTTTTATGCCTAAGAAGGTGGTTTTATTTTATATTTTTATACTGTGTTATTTTTATATATGATTAAAAAATTTTTTTACCCGTTGTCAACGTAGCAGGGGGTGTGTTGCCACCCGATCTTTTCAACGGGGGTAAGTGCGGGCACGAAGCAAGGTGAACGTAACGACTGATGGATCCTGACACCGCCTAGTGTTATCAGGCTCTTCTTAAAGACATCCGTGTACGTGGGTTCGATTCCCACCCTAACCTTTTAACGGTGGTACGTACGGCTGGTGCAAAGTAGGCAGATTACCTTAGTGGCCCCGCACTGATGTCCGCAAGAATAAACTATCGGGCGAGAGGGGTAACACATTAACCCCTTGGTTAAGGCATTGGGGGAAAAAAATACAAGTCACGCTTATGTCCTGACACGAAAGGGTTAGGCTTAGCACCCACTGTAACCCTAGCTTGGGTCCTGACAACCCAATTTCAAACCTTCGCGAAGGTGTCGGACCCAAGCGCACGGCCGATCAAGAGACCGAAGGGACTGCTCCCAGGGTATTGCCGCATGCCCAGATAAGGACGGATAACCACCCATGTATAAGGGGCTACACTAGGAATCCCCGGGACCGGGTGTCAGAATGAGGGGTCGTCTGAACCTACAGTATGCAAGTTCGGGTCTTGTGGGTCGATCAGGGTATCTACTTTGAACGGTCAATCTGATCATCGAACGTGCTCTAGACCATCGGCAATGTGCGCAAACGATCCCCAAGGCTCACAGCTACAAGGTGTGGAGAATGGGGGCTTCGAAATATTGCCCGTCCGGGAACCCCAGACTTTGAAAAAATAAATTCCCGTTGGTGTCAGGCGAATGGCACCCAAGCATGAACTTGGGGTTTGGGACCTCTGAAAAAAATATCTTTCTTAAGAAGAAACGACAAAGTAAGGCTGAAAAATACTCGTCTGCTTTTGTAGACAAGTTTCGTTACCTTTTATTTGATAGTTATCGGTAGGAAAAAAAGTTTCGCGACATTAACGACCCTGTACGGGTAAAAATGGCAAAATGTCTAAGTAGACCCCTGGACCACCAAAACTAACCGTACGATCGGTGCGAAACCTATATTGTTGGAAAGCCAGACCCTTTTTTAGTCGGTATACCATATTGGGGCCAAATCGACTCAGAGACAAAGAAATGTCAGCCTCGGGAAAATGGCATACCCCACGGTTAATGGCATATCTGCTTTTAAGACCCAGGCGACCCCTAGATTTTTAACCTGACGGTCGAACCGCTTGTCTGACGTCCTACAAATTTCACAAGTACGTCAAGGGATAATATGGGCAGGTGCCTGTCATATAAAAAGTCAGTAGGCCGAGGGGAAGATTATTCAAAATGATATCAAACAGGAAAAAATACTATCGTATATTTAAGTAACGAGTATAATCCACTTGTATATGATTAAAATTGAGAAAGGAAATGGTGAATATGTCAAAGCGACAACCACCCGACCATAGAGCAAACAACAGCCGAAGGCAACCAATGGGTCTTCAATGTAGCGAGAATTCCCGCACCCGTAGGTGTCCTTCAGCTGGCCCCTAAAATATGCATAATAGTACAGTGATAATGGACGTCATACTAAACTCCGAATTATACACAAGAAACTAAAAATTAAAATCATACAAGACTAACAAAGGCCAGAGGCTCCTGACTTGGGACAGGCGCAAAATTGCGGCGGGGTTAAACATGTTTATGAGATCTCAACCCTCCCCCTATACCTCTAGCCAATGTAGAAAAGTAAAAGAATGATTGTCTAGTTGGTATATACATACCTATCACCTATCCGTCTTAATCGTATTCTGTTTTTTACAGTTTCCAAGATATGCCGAATACAAAAAATAAAACACTTATTTATCTTCGTTTAGCCATACGAAGCGATCTGTAGAAAAAAATCCCCCCACCCACGGTCATGGTTATGCTTATGACTGGACAGTCGAGTGCAAACCTACAGATCGACCTCAGGGCCGCCACGGTCGTCAAAACGACTCGGCTATGGGCGCAAAATTTTCCCCGCGTCCATACCTTCCTATAGGTCCTACCATCTCCATACTTTCGCCCGACCGAATACAAAAAAAAATAATATTTTACGACCCCATTAAACTATTCTGTCAGGCTTATGTCCTTTTCGCCAGACGCTTTCAGCAGTCAAGGTAAAATGACTACAGTATTAAAATATACATTTTGAAAAAATCTAAAATACATGAAAATGTAGATAATGCTGTCAGTGATGGAATATTATCATACGAAAGTGAAAATGCTAAAGTTTTTTTGCAGGATTGTTCTATTCAATAGTTAACATTTTTATTGTCCCAAAAAAAGGCATTACAGCACCACACTTTTGAAAGAGTTGATAAGATTACAATATGCTTAACGTTTTTCTGTTTGGTGTAGAAGCCTGAACGGTGAAGCGCCAACCGTTATTGTAAATGGTTGGCAGATATTATATAAATATCAATTTTAAAGTCGAAGGAATAAAACTGTTTTGAAGTCCAAACTTTGAATAATCAAGAATAAGATTTGTTGGAATTAAATAAAAGCAGCTTTATTAAAAGCTAATATCATAAATAATAATTATGAATCAATTACAATATATCTAAATAGAATTGCAGTGTGTGCTATAATAGTGAAAATACATGAATAGTAAAATCTAGGTCACTTACTAAAAACAGCTGATCTGTCTGCGAGGTAATTTGAAACTGACTATACTTTTCTCTAAACGTTTAAAAGATCAAGTTAATCAATACACCTAAAAATAGTACGTGTGTACACAAAATGAAAGTAACCAAAATGGCTATAAAGTTGACAAGTTCGATTTGGGATAATTCTAACATTATAAAAGGATAAATATGGATTAAATAGGATGCATTAATAACTTCTGAATAAGGTAATTATGTTGTAACTATAGAAAATCATTCCGCATAACAAGCAAGTGTACAAAAAGTGAAAACATGTATGACCTAGTTTCGCGGAAAATATACGCCGGGAAATACGAATGAATGAACGTTATTATTAAAATAAACTGCAAATAATCGTGGCACAACACTGCTCCTCTTAAAGAAAAAGAATTCTGTCCCTAGAATTGATATAAAATGAATGAATATTCAAATTTCAACATAAGAAGCATACATACAATGTATATAAACAGTAAAACAATAAGTATTATAAATCTCATAAAATTAAAGTTCAATATGAATACAAAGTTCTTTCCTATTTTCTTGAATTCACAACACAAATGGAACTTCTGATCTTCTTAATACCAAAATGACAAGGATATGCAGTATCGCGACAGCTGATTGATATTGGTATCAGGTCCGTTCGCGCCCAAAACACTTTCTTTATAACAGCTGATACCAGAAGTTGTAAATGATCTAGTTCACTTTTAACTTCTCTCCATTTTTGGTATATTACTCCACCAATACGGACAAGATTACTCCAATTCAGCCAATAATGTCTTACTGCTGGGCTGAAACTGGCACATTTATCTCTGTCTGGTGTTTCTCCTGCATCCATCCATTTATGTAAAAAGCTGTAATCTTGGTCTTCTTTCTGGAATGTACTCATCTCTTTTTCTGTGTATTTAGTTAACCAACTGGAACAATTACCATCACTTGACTGTGTTACATTCCTTATTATAGGTTTATCTGTTAAATTCTTTACATTATCAACCTTTTTTCTAAATTCTGACCATTCTTGTTTCCATTCAATGCATTCAGCGCAACTGGAATCAAGATTTCCCTCTTTCAAATGTATACAAATATCATTTTCATTAGAATTTCTAGACATTGCATCAGATTTAGAATGTTTTGTTCCTGGACGGTGTTGAATGTAAAAATTGTATTGACTAAGACTTTCAATCCACCGTGCTAACTGTCCCTGAGGGTCTTTAAATGCAAATATCCATCGTAATGATCCATGGTCTGTTCTCAGCAAACATTTTCTTCCAAGCAAATAGTGTCGAAATTGCTGCATAAATGTGACACCTGCAAGTAATTCTCGTCTTGTGACCCTATACCTCTGTTGTACCCTGTCTAGTTTCAATAAATCCTTTAGATGATCTGTTAATGCAGGAATTTCGGCCTCATTTCTGCATTTATCATTCATCTTCCAGGAATTTTCTGCTTTACAGTTCCGAATGGTACTATTCCATCCATCAGGAATACGTACTGGTTCATCTGTAAGGTTTATATTCATCTTCAAATTTAACTGTACAGGGTGGTCCTCCATATTCACCAGTCTAAAGGGAATGACTTTCTCAAAAGGGTCAACAAGGATTTGTGTAACCATAATTTTCCGATTATCTTCAACCACTGATTTTAGCATGGTATATCTGGTATCTATAGCATCAGTATTATACATGTAACTCCCACCAAATAATATCTTCTCAGAATTGGCTGGAACGGTTACATTTTCAGTTAAAACCACTCTTGCTATCTTGTCATCCACCTTCCTCTCAGTGTAACACTCTATCCACTTGCCGTCCACCTGTATTCCCTTCTTAGAGTTTATTGTAATGTCAAGTTCATCTACAATATCACATCCAAGAAGAATACTATCACCAATAGGGGCAATATACATATCCCAAGAAAATTCATGGTTCCCAAGTTTAACATTCATCATAGCTATTCCATGGGTCTCCATACTTTTCCCTGCCTCAGCTACTACTAAATTTCTGGTCGCTTTCTTTAATATCTGCCAACCATTTACAATAACGGTTGGCGCTTCAATCCCACCGCTGCCACCAATTGAAGCGCCAACCGTTTTAGAATGTATCACAACAAACGGTATATGGAGGTACGAAATAGTATAAATATACTGATTTTACCATCATATAACCTTTTACAAAGATATAGATATATTTATTCTGTAGAACAAACCGATGGGATAAACAAATTCTAAATTAAATGAAAAGTAAGATAAAAACCATTAATAGTCAACTAGAGACGGATCTAATGATGAATGAAATTGAAATATAAATAGTCCAACCGAGGGATATACGAGTGGCCTAATGATCGATAAGACAATAACAATCAAAATCAAGGAGTAAACAAAGACTCACAAAACCAAAGGACATTTACATCAACAGTTATAAATAATAAATAAGAAACAACACGGACACAACACTAAAACAATGATAAATTAAAACGTAATTAGTCCAACTGAGGACTATATGAGTGGTCTAATGATGGATGAAATTGAAACGTTGAAACATAAATAGTCCAATCGAGGACTATACGAGTTGTCTAATGATAGATGAAATTGAAAGGGAAATAGTCCAACCGAGGACTATACGAGTGGTATAATGATAGATGGAATTGAAACGTAAATAGTCCAAATAAATAAAGGCAACAGTAGTATACCCCTGTTCAAAACTCGTAAATCATGGACAAAAACAAAATCGGGGTAACAAACTAAAACTGAGGGAAACGCATTAAATATAAGAGGAGAACAACGACACAACATTTAAATGTAACACACAAATGGACTAAGCATTAGACAAAATCCTATGAGCATAACAATTATAACACCAAACACACGAATTTGGGATAGATAAGTACCGTGACACGTCTTATAGTAATGTGAATTCACACTCAAAATTAAGAGAAAACAAACGACACAACGGAAACCTAACGTTAAAATGTAACACACACAGAAACGAACTATAATTTAACAATGGCCATATTCCTGACTTGGTACAGGACATTTTTAAAGGATAAAATGGTGGGTTAAACCAGGTGTTGTGGCATGCCAAACCTCCCTGGCCATGTGAAATATAACAACTGAGGGCCATACGAGTGATCTAATGGTAGATGAAATAGAAACATAAATAGTCCAACCGAGGGATATACGAGTGGTCTAATGATAGAAAAGACAATAACAATCAAAACCAAGGAGTAAACAAAGACTAAAAAACAAAAACCAAAGGACAATTACATCAACATTTATAAATAATAAATAAGAAACAACACGAACTCCACTAAAACAATGATAAATTAAAACGTGATTAGTCCAACCGAGGACTATATGAGTGGTCTAATGATAGATGAAATTGAAACGTAAATAGTTAAACTGAGGACTACACGAGTGGTCTAATGATAGATTGAATTGAAACATAAATAGTCTAACCGAGGACTATGTGAGTGGTCTAATGATAGATGTAGTTGAAACGTAAACGTAAATAGTCCAATCGAGGACTATATGAGTGGTCTAATGATAGATGGAATTAAAACGTAAATAGTCCAACCGAGGGTCATACGAGTGATCTAATGATAGATGAAATTGAAACATATAGTTCAATCGAGGGCTATACGAGTGGTCTAATGATAGATAAAATTGAAACGTAAAAAGTCAACTCGAAGGCTCTACGAGTGGTCTAATGATAGATGAAATTGAAAAGTAAACAGTCCAACCAAGGGTCATACGAGTGGTCAAATGATAGATGAAATTGAAACATATATAGTCCAATCGAGGGCTATACGAGTGGTCTAATAGAGGTAATATACTTATATGTAAAATACAATTGAAACATAAAAGTCCTTTCGAGAGCCATAATAGAGGTCATATGATACATGAAATTTAATTAAAAATCATCAACCGGAGGGCTATAAAAGAGATCGAATGATACATAAAGTTAGGACATGAGTAGTCCACACCAGAGCTTTATGAAAGGTCTAATGAAAAATAGAATTGAAACAAAATACAGTCCCCTTCCTCAATGGCCAAATCTAAGTATTTTCTACCTCAGAAATAGATTACCTTGGCTGAATTTGGCAAATCTTTTAGGAATTTTAGGTCCTAATCTCTTCAACTTAGTTTTTTATTTGGCCTTTTTTTTATATATATAAATTTATATGAGTGTCACTGCTTTTGTAGACAAAACTCGAGTCTGGCGTGAATATAAATTTCGATCCCGATATCTTTCATGGGTGTATTTAATATGTCTTAGAGGCATAACTCTTTCGAAAAGTCGATCGTTCACAAATCTTAGGCTTGTCCAAGATAATGCTGTAATTAACCTGTAGTACAAGTTTTATTAAAAAAAAAATCTGACAAGAATTGTAAGCAGAGATAAATAAAACACATATACAACTTAAAAAATATAAATAAACGGAACTCAACCAAAGATTAGGCAACATTCAACAACACAAAATCAATCGGAACACTAATCTTTGAACAAAACAATACTATTTAAGGTTGCAAAAAAATATCAACTTGCTTACTGCTGTCTTTAAGCACGCTTCAATATTGGTTGACATTTTTTACTGCTTTAAATTATTGATGAGATTTGTATCCGTGAGAGCGGTAACGAGGCCATTTTCCAAATATTTAATATATCTTATTGGATTTATTTTAAAAGAGGGACGAAAGATACCAGAGGGACGGTTAAACTCATAAATCGTAAAATAAACTGACAACGCCATTGCCAAAAAATGAAAAAGACAGACAAACAAGCAATAGTACACATAACACAGCATAGAAAACTAAAGAATATGCAGCACGAACCCCACCAAAAACTAGGGGTGACTTCGGGTGCTCCGGAAGGGTAAGCAGATCCCGCTCCACATGTGGCATTGGTTTTTTTTTTAAAGTCATTCATCCACCATTTGAGAGCATGTCTGGTATATAGTTGATATTAACCTATAGTATAACTTTTATAAAAATCTGGCAATATTTATACCTGTGAGAGCGCTAACAATACCGTACAGACGGATACCTGGTATTTTCATGCCCCCTCTTTCAGCAATGCGTTACGTTGGGGACAATAAATGTCCAAAATTTATTTGCTATGCCTAATCTACGACAGTAGATAGGTAAAATGTTTTCTGGTCTGCGCGTTCGTCCGTTTGTCTCTTTCCCGTTTCAGGTTAGAGTATATGGTCAAAGTAGTTTCGGATGCAGTTTAAGTCCAATCAATTTGAAACTTAGTACACTTGTTCCCTATGATATGGTCTTTCAAGTGAAAATGCCAAATAAGATCTTTGACCCAAATTTTACGGTCCTGGAACATAGAAAATGAAAGTGAGAGTTATAGATAAAAGTTTTTTGGTCAAGGTAGTTTTTGATAAAGTTGAAAAGTCCAATCAACTTGAAACTTAGTACACATGTTCCCTATGATAATATCTTTCTAATATAAATATCAAACTAGATTTTGACCCCAATTTCATGGTCCACTGAACATAGAAAATGCTAGTGCGAATGTGGCATCCGTGTACTATAGACAAATTCTGCCTTTTCGTTATAATTCAGCACTCAATCAACATACTGATGATAACGAGCCGGCGAGGGCACTCGATTTACTATGCCACGCTTGCTCGTATTCTAATTTTTATTTACAGTGAATAATATACAAGATGTGATTTGTATTTCTTCTGTTTTTTATACTTTTAAAAAATGAAAAACAACACGTTTAATTATTTTAAGCGTCCAAAGCGCTTTTCTGGATTCACCTTCACCAGGAACGCTCAAAGCCAAACATTTGAAACCGTTGAAGAGTTTTATAACAAAAATAACTAAAATAAATAGCCAAATTCATCTAAAGACAATTTTGCCTGAAGGAGTGGAAACCTTAAGTTTCCTAATAATTTTAAAATTTAAGAACGGACAATTTCAGAAAGGTTTATTAAATCATGTCAGTACCGAAGTATTGACAACTGAGCTGAAGATACCCTCGGTGACTGAGTGTCCACCAGCGGAGGTATCAACCCAGTGGTGTAAAAAATTGAAAACAACACGTTTAATAACTTCATACGTCCGAAGCGCTTTTCTGGATTTACTTTCATTAGAAATAATAAATTGTGGTTAAAACTATTTAGTGTAGAATTTATTTTATATAATGTTTTATTAAATTAGATGTTTATTGATAAGAGATATTGGAATCTGTGCTCGAAAATATTTTAGAGTAGTACATTGAACTGCAGCTGCTCGATGACGGTCCCATTTTAATAATGTTTTTGGGGAAAATTAGTATTTGTGTGAATCTTTAGTGGTCTGTATAGGTCTAATACTATAAATAAGTGAAAGTTGTCGTGTTTTTGTATCGGATTGTGTAAGTAGATCCGTCGGGTATATGGCTACAAGATTATGTATGATTTTGTAGAAAATGATGATGCGGGTTCTTATTCGCCTTTCCTCTAGAGTTGTCCAATAAGGGTTAGTGTTTGTAGATTTTCAGTGACTGAGCTGGTGTTATGATATCAGTTGCATGTGTACGTAGCTGCTCTGCGCTGGTCCATTTCAAGTTGGTGTGGTGATTTAATTTGTATGTGGGTCCCAGACGCAGTATTATAGCTTTGGTCTTGCATGTGCTGTGTTTGCTTTTCCTTTAACTGTTTTTGAGTTTACCTTTAAATTTCTCTGAATGAAGTTCGACTTGTGTGTAGCTGCAGCTGTGATGTTGTTTCCATGTTTGATCTATATTTTAGGTCAATTTGTATAGTTAAGCCCAGATATTATGTAGATGTTCTTTTTGCAGTACATGTTGGTGGAGAGTTTGGTCAAATTTTAAAGACTTTTTTGGTTGTTATCTGAAGGACTAAGCACTTGTCTGGATGGAATGACATGAGTCAGTCCTTCTCCCATTTTGCTGCTGATGTAAGGTCGTCTTGTAGTTTGTATGTGTCTTTAATGTTACGTAAGGTTTTGTTAATTATATTGTCATCTGCAAATAATCTTAGGGGATGTGTTTCATGTTTTCATTAAAGTTGTTTACATACACAACGAACAGGATAGGACAAAAAACTGTTGCTAGGGGAAAACCAGATATAACCTTGATCTTGTCTGACTGAACACAATCAATAATGACGGTTCGAGTGCGGGATGTGAATTAACTCATCATAGATACCAGGACTAAATTTTCTATGTACACCAGACGCGCGTTTCGTCTACAAAAGACTCATCAGTGACGCTCAAATCCAAAAAAGTTATAAAGGCCAATAAAAATACGAAGTTGAAGAGCATTGAGAACCAAATTCTTACACGTTTTGCCAAATACAGCTAAGGTAATCTATGCCTGTGGTAGAAAAGCTTTAGTGTTTCAAAAAAATCAAAAATTTGTAAACAGAAAATTTATAAATATAACCATATTTCTTTTAGGCGATTTTTCAATTTCACATGGGGAATGGTGGTATACAGGGTTGAAAAATCAAGTTTTGAGATTTAAAATTGTCTAAAAGTTCTTTAGAATTTTTAAGAATCCACATACGGTTAATACCACTACGCGAGTAAACAGTTTCACAGTATTTCTGAAGACCCTCTTTCACTGCGGACAGAATTTTAGTCAATATAATGGTAAATTCTTAGTGGAACATATGGAACGCCATGACTGCCTTATGTTAATGATCAGCATTATATGCAGTGCTCACACCATTATATTAAGTGCTCACAACATTATATTAAGTGCTCACAACATTATATTAAGCGCTCACACCATTATATGCAGTGCTCACACCATTATATTAAGTGCTCACAACATTATATTAAGTGCTCACACCATTATATGCAGTGCTCACACCATTATATTAAGTGCTCACAACATTATATTAAGTGCTCACAACATTATATGCAGTGCTCACACCATTATATTAAGTGCTCACAACATTATATTAAGGGCTCACAACATTATATTAAGTGCTCACACCATTATATGCAGTGCTCACAACATTATATTATGTGCTCACAACATTATATTAAGTGCTGCCAACATTATATGCAGTGGTCAAAGCATTATATGAAGTGGTCAAAACATTATATGCAGTGGTCACAACATTATATAAAGTGACCACAACATTATATGAAGTGATCACAACATTATATGAAGTGCTCACAACATTATACGTTTTTTGTTGTATGATGAGATTGTTGTATGATGAGATTGATGTATGATGAGATCATTCGGTAAACATCGTTTTTTAGCGGAAATTACCGAATCCATAATTTGTAAATTACGGTAATGCCCAGCAAACAAATTTAAACAGTTATTAAAGTCATGTGATCATAAGGCAGTATACAATATTTAAAACTGATTGAAATAAGTAAGGAAAAGATGAAACTAAGAAGTGAATGATTAAAGTAGTTCTGTTCGTCGTAAGAAATACGAATGGCAAAATGTAAGTGAAATAATAAAAAGCTTATTAAATGAAATATCGAAGGGAAATTTGTATGACATATTCCTCGAGCTCATTTCCTACTGAAGAACTTTAGCAAGATGCCACTTTATAGTCCGTACTCAGTTTAAAAAAAGCTTAATTACATTTTAAATAAAACAGTCAGCTTTCTATAACACATAAGCGTTATATTACGCTAGCTTACATAGATGTCATGATTGAGTCATTTTTGGCATCCATTTTCAGAATTTGTTATTTCACATGAATAAGTATCTAACAGATATTGAAAATGCAGTTTAAAGCATTTCATTGTAGGTGTTTAACATAACTTTAGGCAGCAACCATTTAATTTTTTTTGGGGGGGGGGGGGGGCTATTGATTTTTATTTTTTTCGCGACAAGTCGAAATTTTTTTTTTTAATTCAATTTTAGCATTACATATATTGGCAGCTAGGGGTGAATCAACCAAATTTTTTTTCTCAGAATCAAAAACAAATTATTTTTTTCTCCAGAAACTGGAAACACACTTTTTTCAAAAAAATCCATAAATTTTACCCTTTCAAGACCCAGTTTAACATTATTTTCATTTAAAGTTATCATCTCTTATGAAAACTGAGTTTGTGGGGATGAAAAACGTTTACTACGTTTGTTCGTCATTTTGCACGGTTAATATATATAAAAAAAAGTGGTATGCTTGATAATGAAACAACTTTCCACAAGAGACAAAATGACATCACAGAAATTAACAACTAAACGGCCTCAGTACGGCCTTCAACAATGAGCAAAGCCCATACTGCATAGTCATGCAGCTATAGAAGGCCCCGAAATGATAAACGTAAAACATTCCTAATTTATGTACAAACAAACGATCGAAAAACTAACATGTATATAACACATTAACAAACGACAACCACTGAAATAAAGGCACCTCCTGACTTGGGACAGCCACATATACAGAATGTGCGGCGGGTTTTAACATGTTAGCGGGATACCAACCCTCCGTCTAACCTGGGACAGTGGCGTAACAGAACAACATAAGAACGAACTATGAAAATCAGTTGTAAAAGGCTTAACTCATCAGATGGGTACAAACATAAATCCATCTACCAGAAAATAGAGTAGACGTGGGCGGGTACTTCTATATCCCAACAACAAAAAGACACTATAAGTACTGATCTGAGAGTACTCGCAATTACTGACAGCTAGTTCAAAGCCACTAACAACTAATAAAAAAACATGCATCTAAGTTTTGCATTTAGGTAAAGATTGAAACAAACTGTGAGTAAAATAGAATGATTTACTATTATTGGATAGTAACGATTGTCCATGAAAAAGGAGTCATTTTCAATTTTCTTAAACTTTGTACTTGTTTGGATGTATAAATATTTTGATATGAGCGTCACTGGTGAGTCTTATGTAGACGAAACAAGCATTTGGCGTACTAAATTATAATCCTGGTACCTTTGATAACTACTTGACCTAAATTAATTCTGGTTAAGGTACATTAAGATACAAAATATAATCAACTACAAGTCATAGAAGAATAATATCTTTTAGATCGCACTTCTTTGATAACAATGGACCTCGAAAAAAGATTCAAATTTGTGTTTAGGTCCAGATGATAGCAACAACACAAAAAAGAGGAATGCTATTTGTTGCTGAGCACTTCTTTGATTTTATTTAAAGTCCACACAATTTGTTTTGTAACGGAAGCACAAAAAAAAGATACTCATTATTATGTCAATATATAATTGTAATATAATTATATTAATGGAGAACTTCTAGTATTGTTTTACTGTGAATTCTCCTCGTTGTTGTGATTGGCGTTCTAATTCTTCTCACATACAAGCTTGTTTATAGTCTGAGGATTTCTGTTATTTTTGCTACCAATTTTTTTCCATATCCCATGTTAGGATCAATCTCAAAGGTTGAAAATTTCATATCTGAATATTTTTTTCGTTATCTGGAAAGTTACTTTTGACGGCGGATCTTGATTGTTTCTGTGGGGCTTCTTTCTCATGGATAGGGATCACTCACGGGGGAAAAAATGGAAAATTATCGAAACTAATTTGACTTTTATGTATAGCATAAAATCGAGAATGGAAATGGGGAATGTATCAAAGAGACCACAACCCGACTCCATAGAAAAAACAACGGCAGAAGGTCACCAACAGTTCTTCAATGTAAAGAGAAATTCCCGAACCCGGAGGCGTCCTTCAGCTGGCCCATAAACGAATATATATTAGTTCAGTGATAATGATTGATTGATTGATTGATTGTTGGTTGCTTAACGTCCAGTGGCAAATATTTCATGCATATTCAGGACGAGAACAAGTTCACAATAAACACAATAGGTAGGTTGATACAATAGAGGTCATCTGGGATGATGGTCGGAGAAATTTGGACTGCCACCGAAAAAGGAGGGTATATTGGATAGGGACAGAAATTTTGCCTTGCAACAGGCCACCTACGGACCCCTCAAAGAGTTGTTGCAAGGGTTCTTAACGTGCAAAGAGTGTGGCTCTCTCTTCACACGAGGCATCAGATTTAACGTCCCCTTTCTGATCGGACGTGACTGCCAACTTGATACATCCCGCACAGCCAAACGGACGCCCCACTTCGGCAAGCGTTTTACTGCCGGTCGGGAGAAGACCAAGTGACCATATTTCTATACCCCAGTCACCCTTTGGACGCCATACTAATTTCCAAATTGTACACAAGAAACTAAAATTATAATAATATAAGAAAAACAAAGACCAGAGGCTCCTGACTTGGGACAGGCGCAAAAATGCGGCGTAGTCCGAATTATATTCTTAAAAGAATTTAAATTCACAAACTAGTTATTTTGCACCAAACATTAATAACTGTTTAAATTTGTTTGCTGGGAATTACCGTAATTTACAAATTATGGATTCGGTAATTTCCGCAAAAAAAAACGATGTTTACCGAATGATCTCATCATACATCAATCTCATCATACAACAATCTCATCATACAACAAAAAACGTATAATGTTGTGAGCACTTCATATAATGATGTGGGCCCTTAATATAATGTTGTGAGCCCTTAATATAATGTTGTGAGCACTTAATATAATGGTGTGAGCACTGCATATAATGTTGTGAGCACTTAATATAATGTTGTGAGCACTTAATATAATGGTGTGAGCACTGCATATAATGGTGTGAGGACTTAATATAATGTTGTGAGCACTTAATATAATGTTGTGAGCACTTAATATAATGGTGTGAGCACTGCATATAATGCTGATCATTAACATAAGGCAGTCATGGCGTTCCATAGGAACATGAAGATGAGCCAGCAATATACCGTTGTATGTACGGAATTTTATGAAGCTTTGGTATCCAAAACAATAAAAGGTAAGTCGTCCGATTTGGTGTTCATTGTAATGTTTATTGAAGCCATGAAGGACTTATGATTTGCTAAAATCTCATCCTTGTCAAATTGTCTTTGTATGTGGGATTACCTGAGTGCTCCTTTATACCCAACTCTTTTACAAGACATTCGTAGTAATACGATTTACATACAAAGACAATATTATTTGAAGCTTTGACCGCAGGAACAACAACATACTTACCATGAAGCGATGATAAAAATTTCATGGCCTTTTTGTCTCTGAAAACGGACTTTGGTGGATCGTTCACACAGTTTTTTAACTTGTGAATGCGACGTTTTATCAGTGCCCTGAGAGTTTTAACCCATTCTGACAAAGTGTCCATTTCAACTTCTTCTCGCTTAGCCCATGCTCTGGCGTAGTCCTCAATGGAATCCATAATTATTTTGAAGTTTTAAGGATTATGTACCCTTGTGTTATTTTAATGCTAAACATATGGAAATGTTATAGAAAATCCACAGCATTTATCCTTGTACCCTCATATTTGGCAATTTCATGACTGATAGATATAAGATTATTGCATGCAGTGCTAGCATTGATTTCCTTAAAACGAGTTTATTAATGTAGCTATTGGTTTAAACAAATCAAAATATGAACCAAATCAAGTACACCTTTTAGGGTGCGCTCGACTTTAGTGACTCAGAACGAGGTATTTTGTAATTTACAGGCTGCTTTAATAGAACTTTTTGTAAAAAATAAACACTAGCACATCATAGAAAAGCAAGTGAGTAATATATGTTTCAAATTTTATAACAAAAATCTCTTTATTAAAGGCTGTGGATTTTCTATAAAAATCTTGATTTATTTGCCACAAAGTACTCTTTGTCTATTAAATGCAATGCAACAATAAACAATAATGCTTTGCATCAAGTTTCCCCTTGGTATATGCACAAAATGGACTATCCCTATTATTAATTACATTTGTAGTTTTGATACAATTGAAGTTTGAAAAATTTGTACAAAAATGGCTACAGAAGGGGTCATAAACCTTAACCCATTCTGACAAAGTGTCCAGTTCAACTTCTTCTCGCTCAGCCCATGCTCTGGCATAGTCCTCAATGGAATCCACAATTAGTTTGAAGTTAAACAGAGAGTATTAAGAATATTGTAAAGGACAAAACAGGACGATTATTGTGAAAATAATATAACATATATAACATTCGAGATTGCTTGTTAGTTACCTAAACGCATAACCGGTTGCTGTCAGTCGTTGATTGAGTATGTTCGCTGTTGATGTGCCGTTGCCATGTGGAGTCTACTACTACAGTTAAATTCTAATTCGTAAACTCAAACGAACATAAAATATTTATCAAATAACCACAAACTCTGACATAGGAGACGCCACTTGCAGAGACCAGCACACATTTTATTATAATTATGAGTATAATATTGTTGAAAGTCCATATAAATAATAAGTAAGCAGCTTGTACTGGTTTCCACAAATCTGAAAACATGATTAATGATAATACTTTTTTGGCAAAATGCTAGTGTACACTTTGACTGCAATGGCTCGAATGACTTTAAACCACCTGAGTTCACTCGTGTATGAATTCAATATCCCAATCGAACCGACCTTTCTATAATAATTAACCAAACACGTGTTAAGGTTTATGACCCCTTCTGTTGCCATTTTATTACGAACCTTTCAAACTTCAATTGTAATAAAACTACAGATATAATGAAAAATAGAGATAGGCCATTTTGTACATATACCAAGGGGAAACTTGAAATAAAGTATCATTATTTACTGTTTCATTGCATTTAACAGAAAAAGACTACTATGTGGCATATAAACCAAGATTTCTATAGAAAATCCACAGCCTTTCATACAGATTTTTGTTATAAAATTTGAAACATAGATAACACACTTGCTTTATTTTTTACTAAAAGTTCTAACCAACCTGTAAATCTCAAAATACTTCGTGCTGAGTCACTAAAGTCGAGCGCACCCTAGAAGGTATACTTGATTAAGTCCATATTTTTATTTGTTAAACCAATAACTACATTAGTAAACTTGTTTTAAGGAAAATCAAGGTTAGCCTTGCATGCATTAATCCTATATCTATCATTCATCAAATTGCCTAATATGAGAGTACAAGAATAAAGGCTGTGGATTTTCTATAAAAATTTCCATATGTTTAGCAATGAATCAACTCAAGGGTACATAATCCTCAACTAGAAACAAACAACATTTTACATGTTCGATTTTGTACAACTTTGTCAATTACATATATGATGTGTGCGAATTTCAGTGCTGAATGGTTTTGCGTGTGGCTGTGGTCAGATGTATAACTTTTTACTTGTGGGGTCAGGTGTATATCTTATTGCGTGTGATTGTGGTCAGGTGTTTATCTGTCACGTAGTGTTGTATTGTTAACGATCTTTTTAGAACATTGTCAATAATCTAGTAATATTTTAACGGGGCAGCCCCGATGTTCCGACACCCCGTTAGTCCGACACCTCACTAGGCCTACATGCCATTGGTCCGACACCCCATTTGTCCGACACCCCATTGATCCGACACACCAATAGTCCGACAATACAAACTTGCTAATTTGTGAACCTAGTGTTAGACCAGTTTTTAGAGAGCAATCAGGGACACATCGATTGTACTATTATGTAAATGTTTATCATTACGAGGAACAACATAAGATAATTAACTTGCATAGCGAAACTGTGAACACACACTTTCCACATCAATGAACTTGTAAATTCATCCGCTATCCGGACGGAATTGTTTACCCCTCACCCCTCCATTGCGGGAGATGCAAACAACAATCTTCAACTTCAACTCATTTATTGATAAATGAATGATTCAATATTGTTGATTATAGATATACATTCATTGGTTAGTTTGACCGAAACCGAAAACTGTGAGTTCTTTCCGTATTTATTTGATTGTTTATTGTTTGTCCTATCATATGGATCTATTGTATTTGAAATAAAAGTGAACTCAAATTCAGGAATTTTGCGAATTAGATCAAGGAGTACCCCTAGAGTATCTATATCAAAGGCAACAAAAAAATCGACATATAAGTATATAAGAAAAAAGGACAATACAAATATTCAAGTAAAACAATCCCTATACAGTATTGTTTAGGGGCCAACTAAAACACGACTCCGGGTACGGGAGTTTCTCGCTGCATTGAAGACCCATAAGTGGCCTTCGGCTGTTGTCTGTTCTTTGGTCTGATTGTTGTCTCTTTGACACATTTCCCATGTCCATGCTCAATTGAACTATTAAATAAAAGTTGTCCAAAACAAAAACTCGCACTGACAACCTGAAATGTAACTAGGTGATCTGGAAGGATATAAACAACACTACAAAGAAAGTCTCATCAGAAGATCGTTATATTCTACTTGTTACCGGTGTTCAATTGTGCAATCGTAGTTTCACGGAACCAAGGAAAAAAAACCACGTTCATGTATATTATTACAAAAAGCATCTAGCTAGGCAAGGTATCAAAATATCAACAAAATAAATGCAGGTTCAAATATTGAATGTAATGTTACGGCAGTTCTGTGTTTGTTTTTATACGCCCGTCAATATTTTGTCCGTTTGTCCATCTGACTGTCCAGCGTAAACATGTCTCATCGTAATTTTTTCACATGTCGCGCCGCATTTATGATTATTGCTTAAAACTTAGCATACTTCTTAGTTTTAATAATCTAAAGATCTAGATACTTTTTGGTTTTGATTAAAAAATTTATTTTTATGGGTTTTTTTTGTAAAAAAAAAGGGGGGGTCACGTGTCGCGCCGTATCTCAAAAACAATTGATGATTATTGCTTAAAACTTTATACAATTCTTAGTTATATTAATGTAAAGATCTGTATACCTTTTGGTGATGATTCAAACTTTATTTTAGACTTATTGATTTTTTTTTATAAAAAAAGGAGGGTTCTCACATGTCATCCCATATAATATGTCAAAGAGACAACCACTCGACTAAAGAGCATACAACATTTCTTTGTCAAAATGTTTTAACTTCTTGAGAAATATATATCAGTAAAAATCATGCAAATCATAGTGACTGTCATGATATTATAACGCATTATAGCGTTCGCAGGTACCTAGATACATGGGTCGTCTTATTGGCCATAATGCACGCGAATGCATTACAAGAATTATTTGCATGCTCCTTATTAACATAATATTACGGACGTACTTATACAGGCATTTTGCCTTTGACAACTATCACCAGTTGTGTTTATACCTAGTTGTTTATAACATACATAGACAATATATACTATAATCTCATGACTGTACATAATTCATCTAGAGGCTCTCAAGAGCCTCTGTCGCTCACCTACATTTACTGATGCTTAGAGAATCATGTAAAATAAGGTTAAAATCATAATTAATAGTATTAAATATTAGATATTATAATGATAACAAAAACCTGCAAAATGTCCGTAAAATTACAAACACAGGGGCAGCAGCCTAACAACGGGTTGTCGGATTCGTCTGAAAATGTCAGGGCAGATAAATCTAAATCCAATAAACATTTTTGACACCTGTCAGATTTGCTCTAAATGATTTAGTTTCATAGATATAAGCCAAAAACTGCATGTTATCCCTATGTTCTATGTTTAGTCATGTCGGTCATGTTGGTTGGCAGGCGTGGTCATTGATCGGCACATATTTTTAACTAGATACCCTAGTGATGATTGTGGCCAAGTTTGGCTAAAATTGGGCTATTAAATTCGGAGAAGAAGGTTTTTGTTAAAGTGAACAGACGAGGACGAAAACGGACGACGGA
The DNA here is from genome assembly GCF_965363235.1 of Mytilus galloprovincialis. Taxonomy (NCBI): domain Eukaryota; kingdom Metazoa; phylum Mollusca; class Bivalvia; order Mytilida; family Mytilidae; genus Mytilus; species Mytilus galloprovincialis. Next base: position 39,960,724 of record NC_134840.1, on the reverse strand, counting down.
CGCCACACACCAAGTGATGAGAAAAGCTGACATGACCTTTCAAGTCAGGTGTGCTAAAACTGTACCAATTTATTAGCATATGATAGTCATATTACACGGAGTCTAATGAACAGCTTGATTATCATTGAATAGAATTAAGGAGTAGTTGATAAAAGAAATAATAAAATCAGAAGATAGTACTCTAACAAAATCGACGTTCCTCAATTAAAGTGTTTATGATTTTACTAATTTTCAAGAAGGTTTCAACAAGTGGATATATAAAACACTTTTTGGGAATTTATAGGTCATTTGTGATCCCTGAAATGAAAGTTGTTTCCCCTAAAATTGTGTTATGACGTTGTTTTAATCGTGCCGATATATATATAAAAGAAGATGTGATATGATTGCAAATGAAACAAATCTCCACAAGAGACCAACATGACACAGAAATTTACAACTATAGGTCATCGTACGGTCTTCAACAATGAACAAAGTTCATACCGCATAGTCAGCTTTTAATTTTAAAAAAGGCCCCGAAATGACAATGTAAAACAATTCAAACGAGAACACTAACGGCTTTATCCTTAAAAAAAAAATGAACGACAAACAAATAGGTAACACATAAACAAACAACAACAACTGCATTCCAGGCTCCTGACAGGCACATACATACATAATGTGGCGGGATTAAACATGTTAGCGAAATCCCAACTCTCCCCATAACATAGGACAGTGGTACAAATGTATAACAGTACAACATAAGAACGAACTATACAAATCAGTTGAAAATGGCTTGACCAAGGACGTATAACTAACAAACGTCCTTGGGTTAACTCATGAAATGGACAAAAATACAAGTGGACGTGGCCGGGTACTTGTACATCCCAACAAGAAATGACACTAGGAACAGATTTGTTAGCGTGTTTTTGAGTGTAAATTTTATATATCTTTTAATGTACGACGAATGCAGTTTGCAATTATGTCTTTCAGTATTTCAAGCATTTGCATAGTTATATATAATGTCATAATCTATGTTAAAAGTGTCGGAATATGGGGGCGACCCCGTTGTATCTGGTTTATTAAAGTGTTCTGTACCGAGTATGGTATCGTATGTTTATGTAGCATTTCAGTTTTTCTGTTGTTGCTTTGTTTTCAACATATAGTTGATGTGTTTCCCTTGGTTTTGATTTGTAACCCGGATTCGTTTTGACTGTTGAACACCAGTTTGCTACTCTATGTTCACATTCTAACCCGAATTTGTTTCCTCTAAATAAAAAGCACCGGCATATTTTAATGCTTTTAGTGATCTTTATTCATCTTAGAGACAACTTCTGCTGTGATCATTGGTAATACAGCAGCTGTGCTCAACAAGGGAATAATATTCGGAGACTATAAAGAAAGTCCTACCTTTTCGTTCAATAGAATATGAATTAAGACCGGCCATGATGCTTCTGTTTTTATATCCCGTGTCCCCATATTGTCAGTCAGAAAATCACTGGGAAGGTCATCAATTTCTGCGATGGATAAGTAGCTGTTATTTCCTCCAAAAGTGAGGTTACATTTATCTACTTGTCAGAAAGCCTACTAAAAAAATGTATTTATTAAAAACGTTTGTTCATTGCATTAACTATGATAAAATAAAAGGACTAAAAAAATACTTGTAAGATATTTATTATACCTTATTTCCCTCACAGATGAATCAAAGTTTCGCATTTGAGTGATGTCAATTTTACAATCATCAGCTATTGAGTGAAGTTTTATCATCAATGAACGATCATTTTTTTGCATGTTTCGTTTTATTCATTATAGAAACAGTCTTGTTAACCACCCTAACTACAATAACAAAAATTGTGTACTAGTATCAAATCTTTAACAAATGATTTAATTCTTTATTGCATGTATAGGAAATGCCAATTAACTTGTCCAAGTGTACATCTCTATGATGAAAGAAGAGTGAAAAAGTTGTCATTTTTGGCAACCCATTATCCTCCTGTAACAGAACTGTTGATGTCACATATATGCATTTGTTTGTGAAGGCATTGTCACGCTTATATTAGTAAACCCTTTTCTTACATTGCGTTTCTTTCAAAATTCTCAAAGGATCACTAGTGTTTTCCGTAGTTCATTACAAGACATTGGTTATTAATTTAAAATTATAAATTATATGCAATTGAGTTGTGTTAGGATTTCATCTCGTCTGGAAAAAAATTGTGTTCCTTGATTTTACAGAAACTGTATGCTTCAATTATGCGTTCTCATACCCACACACTAATTGCAGCTCTAATAAAGTTATCACTCACAGTAAGTTTTGAAGATGACCAGACAAAGTCTGAAATAGTGGCTTTTTAGCTCACTTGGCCCTTGGGTCAAGTGAGCTTTTCTCATCACTTTGTGTCCGACGTCCGGCGTCGTCTGTTAACTTTTACAAAAATCTTCTCTGAAACTACTGGGTCAAATTTAACCAAACTTGGCCACAATCATCATTTGGGTATCTTGTTTTATAAATGTGTCCGGTGACACGGCCAACCAACAAAGATGACCGTCATATAGAACATACGGGTAAAATGCAGTTTTTTGCTTATAACTCATTAACCAAAGCATTATGAGCAAATCTGACATAGGGTAATTGTTTATCAGGTCAAGATTTATCTACCCTGAAATTTTCAGATGAATCGGACAACCCGATGTTGGGTTGCTGCCCCTAAATTATTGATTTTTAGGTTATTATCCTGAATATTATTATAGGTAGAGATAAACTGTAAACAGCAATAATGTACAGAAAAGTAAGACATAAAAAATAAGCCAACATAACCAAAGTGGTCAATTGACCCCCTAAGGAGTTATTGTCCTTTATAGTCAATTTTTAACAATTTTCATAAAATTTGTAAATTTTTACTAACATTTTCCACTGAAACTACTTGGCCAAGTTCATTATAGATAGAGATAATTGTAAGTAGCAAGAGTGTTCAGTAAAGTAACAAACACATCACCATCACAAAAACACAATTGTTTCATGGATCCATCTACGTCCTTTGTTTAATATTCACATAGACCAAGGTGAGCGACACAGGAGGCTCTAAAAGAGCCTCTAGTTTTAGTTAAAATATTAAAGAGGTGTAACATTGGCTATCTGCACCAAATTCCTAATTTGTAAGTAGTGATAATGTATTTGTTCTGAGGTTATATACATAGTTTTGAAAATGTCATTCAGAGTGTCAGGCCACGAGCATCACTGAAGAAACATATATTGTCTAAATGCGCATCTGGTGCAGGTAAATTGGTACCGTTAATGTTATTAACAGAATATGGGAGGTATTCTTCTAGAAAACAATTTAATGTGTTAGCAGAACATGCAAGGTATTCTTCTTGAAAACAATTCGATCCAATATCTTCACCTTAGTGAAAATTGAAAATCAAACCAATCATGAAAGTGTTCATATTTGCTTATAATTATCTGTTTGTTCAATAGTAAAATATCATTTTCCAGAGAGGTGTTAATGAACTCGTGTATTGCAAATTCTAAAGCCAATTTACATAAAAAGGTTGATTATCCTACAATTTAAGTGTATTCTGCTATAAATGAATCAAAGAAACATTAATGTTTGATGTCGCTGTCTAAACATCGAAGTCTGCATATACAAATACACAAGCATTAGGTTGGGGTGGATCATCGTGATCATTATCAAAAGTAATGTCGCCTTTAAAATCTTGATTTTTTTTTACCACATGTCAATTCATTTGTTAGTTATTCCTGATTTCCTCCGGTCATAAAAGCTAGTAACATGGATTGGATATTTCGTACATAATATTTTTTTGTAAGTTTAACTAAACAAAGTTCAATCATGTCTTCTCTTCCAAGAGCGATTTCTACTTATCCAGGTTGACTGCACTTTTCACAATTATCAGCCACTTTTATTAAAGTCCTTCTCAGAGTCTTATGTATTGTCATGGCATCTGGTAATCTGGAGTACAGTTGCGATCGCCCTGATTCAATGAAATTCTTTGTCATATTCATCCATTTGCAAGGCCTATATTTCTTGGAACTGACATTTGTGTTAATAATGTTCACCCTTCAGCTCGTGCGTTGTAAACTTTGCATTCTCCTGGCTTTAATTGAAATGTTTGCAATTCAAAAGGACGATGCAAAGCATTATTTTTATTTCAGTTGGTCTTTTTCGAGATTTCAAAATTGCCAAAGATTTGTTCACCATCTTACAATTCATTAATATACTTGTAATTAATATTAGCAGCTGCTGCTTGTCCATTAACAAGTAAAGTGTGGCAATTCTTGATCAAATTAAACGCTACAATTTCATATTCATCAACATTTTATTTCCTTTTCTGCAAGGTACACACTCTTTATTCCCTGTTTCTCAAATTGTTCTTTCTGATCTTTCTTAAGAGCAACCAAAGGAGATACCACCAAAACAACTGAATTCTCTATTTTTTCATTTTCCTATATAGTTTAGGAAATATAGAATAAATAACAGTCTTCCCATGTCCAGTTGGCAACACCAAAACACGTCATGACCCTCTAACAAATACTTAATAGCTGTTTTTTGTGTGGTTTTAGTTGGTTCTATATATTGTTTTTGCTTTCCTTAATAGTTCAGGAAGCATAGAATATATAACTGTCTTCCCATATCAAGTTGCTTTGCCCCTTCTGGATTGACATGTACCCCGGATGGGTCATTTTTATCAAACAATGTTTTAATGGGATTCACGCCCATGCCTTGTCGACAGAAATCATCCCAAAGGTCGACGAAAGATAGCCTTTGATCTTTTGAACATACCTTTTCCATATACAAATTAACAGAATGAGATGTTAGATTACATTTTGTTAAAGTTTGACCTTTGCCCTTTCTTGGCAGTATACTGAATATGCATATATCCGCATTTGGAAACTCTGCTTTTACTTTATTTAAAGCATTTGTCATGTTAACAAAAATTATTTATTTATCTGTCATGTTTTTTGTGACGTCGTTTGTACCCAAACCAAAGATGACCTTCGACACATAATTTTTATCAACACATTTGTCCAGTGTGACTAAAAGTTTGTCAATGTCTTCTGCTGTACTACCAGAAACAGATGCATTGTGTATTCTGTTGTCAGATATCTTGAGACGGCAACAGTTTGATGCACCTAAACTGATTGTACTAGGGGGTAATGGTAAACAATTGTCTTCGTTTTCAGGAACAGATTGTATATAAGCCGAGTGTTTAGTGGTATCGTTGTCAATGTAGACATTCAATTCCTCGATCTGATCTTGTTCCGTAGTTTCTCGTCCCTCCCTAATTTCATGAACATTGTCCCCGTATTCATTCTCTTCATTTATTTTCTCATTTTGCTCGTCTTTTCTTACGGTTTGTTTATTTCGATTGCAGTTTCGTTTAATATGACCTTCTTCACCGCATTCGAAACATACGTTATCTGTTTGCGGACAGTCTCGAATAATATGGTCGTGGCTACTGCAACGAAAACAGTATCGCTGTCGTTCTTGTCTTTGTGGTTTCATATCACAACGGTATGAAGGGTGATCCGTTCGACTACAGTATCGACATTGGGTTCTATTGTTGTCAGCAAAAAGTCGGATTTCAAATCTTCTGAGTTTGGTGATATTGGGGATGGTTGGGACGCAATTTATCAGCTGAATATACCGCGTACCGGTTTCAATGTTAGTACCTCTTATAGTCCCCCTTTTAATTGAGTCTTGGACTACTTCACCGTATTGTCTCATAAATGAACAGATTGGAAGATAACCCAACTCCACAGGTGCATCCTTAATCGTAACATGTGTCACCTCTTTTTCAACATCAACAAATTTGTAATGATAGTTTTTAAGTTCGATACCCTTTATTAGTAATAATATTTTCGATGCCTGATCATCAACCGTTACAACACATTCTCTTTCAGTCAATTGTATAGCTTTAACCTTTTCTCTGTTTATATATTTTTCCAGTTCGTTTAGAATATCTGTATGTGTGATCCCCTTGATATACTTTGAACTAAAGTGTACTGACTTGTATCTTTGTATTTGTTGATTATTGTGGTGAACTGTGTCTAGTTCGCTCGCCATTTTGTAAACAAAACGATATGTGTTCACTTAGAAATCAGTTTTGACAGTTTGTTTACTTCATTTTCACTTACTCTTGGACGGAAAAGACCTCTGCAATGAATTAAGGTTATATATCCGACGAAAAGTACAACAAGCAATAGGTTTAAAGATGTTTTTTTTTTTTTTTAATTTTTACCGGAGCTTGCGAAAACACTACATGTCACATCAAGGGCAGATAACTCCCAGATATAAAAGATCCAAAGCGAAAAAAAGTACAAAGTTGTACAGCACTGAAGATCAAAAGTTGAAAAAGGCTGTGTCAAATACGGCTATGTTTTTATGCTTGGGATAAGAACATCCTTATTATTTAGAACAATTAATGCTATTGCAAACAGTAAATTTTATCAAATGAATATAACAGATATACATAATGAAACTGAAGTATTAACTCATTATAGAAAACAAACACAAATACATAATGCAAAGACCAACACAGAATAGACACAACCGACTCAGTCCAGGCCTCAATGCAGTAAATTGTGAAAATGACGTCACATACGATGGTGAAAAGGCATTAAAAATTACGTCACATTTGAATTTATGAAATTTCTGAAACAGCAGAAGAATGACGTCACATATGAAAAACTATATCTCAAAAGTAAGATAGAATTAGGATTGATTAAAGATGATAATAGAACTAAATACTGATATTGCATTTAAACACAATTCATATTGGAATACTTATTAATAGCAATTAACTATAATATATATATGTCCAGTTTGTTATGAATCCAACTTCAAACGTAAATTATCGTACAGATTACGTTGACCAAAATTAAATCTAATAAATGACGGCGGTGATTAATTTTTCTTTCCATAACACATAAATATAATAGAAACAACGTCAACGCATTTGACAAAATCCGATGAGAATTACAAATATAACATTCAACATTTAAACTAAATACATGAATTTGGGATAGACAAGTACCGTAACACGTCTTATAGTAATGCGAATTCACACTCAGCAAAACAGTCACAATCGGGAATAAGTCACGTTGGGTAATTAAAAGATTAGACGACATAATGACAAACCACAATCTACCATGTGGTAAAAATGTCCTTAGCTAGCTTGGTGAAAGACACATCGTATGGATCCACCAATTCGTGATGGTGTCCATAAAATTTACGGAGTGTCAATTTTAATCTGTCCTCCTCATAACTTTGTTGGAGTAGTTTCTGCGTAAGGAGCACACTCCTGTATATGAAGTCCGTATAGTGTGAACAAGCACGTGAATAACGTATCAATTGTGATATGTAAACACCATACGAAGGGGCAGATGGTATGTTACTGCTGAGAAATGGGAAGTTGAAATCGTCCCGTTTGTCATAGATTTTCGTGTGAAGTCGTCCATCTACGTCAATATTGAGGAAAAGATCAAGGTATGAAACAGTCCTTCTAGTATCAGTAGTATCCTTAATTTCAAGTTCACTGGAATATATGAGATGTAAGTATTGGCTGAAGTATGGGTTATTCAATGATAGAACATCATCAATATATCGGAAAGTACAATTAAAGAATTTCGCAAGGTGCTTTTTCTTTTTGTCTTTTAAAAGGTTCTGAATGAATTCTGCTTCATACGAGTACAAAAACAAATCAGCCAGCAGGGGTGCACAATTAGTACCCATTGGAATACCGATTGTCTGATGAAATATAAATCCTCCAAACTCAACAAATATATTGTCGATCAAAAAGTCCAGCATTTTGATAATATCATCTTCAGTATATTTTCTGGAAGATTCAGTGTGATTCTTCACAAAATATGAATTATTGTAACCCAAAACAAGAAATTTGTATCTACGATTCCCATTTTTATAGAAAAAGCTCTGTTTTATGAGATGGTGAAGTCGATCTTTCAACTGAGCATGGGGAATAGTAGTATATAGCGTAGAAAAATCAAAAGTTTTTATGTTGCTGCAAAATAGCAAAGATTGTGATCGAAGGTTTAGCAGTAGATCTTTGGAATTTTTGAGAATCCACATCTGGTTAACACCACTGGTAGAATATATCTCCTCACAATATTTTTGAAGCCCATCTTTAACTGTAGAAAGAATAGTAGTCAGTACTTTAGAAAGATGTTTAGTCGAACATTTTGAAGAACCAGCTATGTATCGTTCTTTATATGGAGTTTTGTGTAATTTAGGTATCCAGTATAATGAGGGCAAGTTTTCTTCGTTTTCTTTGATGTTGATACCAAAAGAAAGAAGGACAGATTTATGATTTTGTAAAATTTTGTCCTTGGTAAATGATGTTAAAGAATATGTAGGATTACCAGTAGTTTTATCAATTCCAAGCTCTGTAGTGAGACATTGCAAATAATGTTTTTTACATATGAAGACAATATTAATGACTGTTAATACATTTCTTTTTCTATACAAAATCATAAAACATTATTCCAATCTATGTTTCCAAGAACGGGGCTGTTGCTATTTAGAGAATAAAAGTTATTATTTCAGCTTGAAAAACGAAGGAAAGGAGTGTTTCTGTCAATAAGAAATCTTGATAGAAAAATGTACAGTAAACCGCCAGTGAATAATTATTGTTATATTTAAAATACTCTTAAGGCGAAGTGTACGTAATTGCACGCCTCTAGCGGAATACGGGATTAAAAACGTTCGTCGTTAGTTACGCAAGTTATCTCCCTTACTCCAAGAAAGGACACACGAAAGAGAAACTACTTTCTGCGGTCTATAATGAATCCAACAAGCACGCCTGTGCCGTCTTAAACCTCATAGAAATTATCTAAATAACTCCAATTAGAAATCACAGCATTCTGTACATTGTTCTGTGTGCAGCCTGACTTAATAACACTGTGTTTTGTTTTTGTTTTAGACGCGTAGAAGGCATTTCGTGTTTATGATATCAACAGAAAGAAAAAACGCCTCACAACAAAATTATAAACAAATAAACATGTAACAATTTTTCTTCTATTGATATCAAATTAATTAAAATGAAACCTGAATTGACCCAACAATATCGTTTTAAAAAGCCGTAGTCTTGAACGAAAAACACAGTACTCAACGTAAAGATTTATAATAGGTTACAAACAATGATCAATAATTAATGAAAGACGTGTGAATTTAATTGTTTAATTAAAAAGACGTTGAAATGTTCGTATTTTGTGCAATTGAAAATTTAAGGACATGATTTATATTCATATAAGAAATCAGACGATACCAAGAGAATAATTTGACCACTAGTGCAAAACTTACCAGTCGGAAGAACAAAGACGGAAAACAAACAAAAAATAAACAAATTATGCCCCAAAAATTACTCAGTAACTTAAAGATTGACTCACTCTAACATTTATCTTAAAATAAGTAAAAATTATGTCATTCAACTCCCAGTTTTCAACTTTTTCTACAAGTGCAGAAAATAAACAGGTGTCTTCTATTCCGTCCGCAATTTATGGGAAAATTAAATCTAAATTTAGAACTATATTGAAATTGAAAGTACACATGTAAGATAAAATATAACATGTCATTTTTTCTTTCACAAATTCCAATTTCGAAGAGATATATAGCAATTCAAGATTATGAATGAATAGAATATAGAATTACGGGGGGGGGGGGGAGGGTTAGGACCTTTATCGGAACTCCGGGATCGGGTGTTTTTAAGCTAGGGATTTCGGGATTGACCCTTCCGGGATACGGGAATTCTATTTTCGAATTTCGGGTAGTCGGGTTTTAATTTTTTTTAAATTCGGGACCTCAGGATTTCGCGTTTTTAAGCCCGGGATTTCGGGATCTGGATCCCTCCTTCCTCTATTATGGTTAAAGAAAAGAGGTCAGGGAAGTTTTGTGATACTTGCAACTGCAAATTAATATTTAGTGGAATGAGAGGTGAAATGTGCTCAGACTATTACATTTCAATTTTTTTTTTAATTTAACCAAAGTTTACTGCAAGGGGTGTTTAACGACCTCGATGATTATCCATGAGGATCTCGCACTCGGTCAGCTCCAGGTTTTCACCTAGTTCATGATCATACAAATATTGAGAAGCCTGTGGTTTACTAGTCTTATAATATGAGACTTTGGAGTTCATATAATTTACATTCAACGTTTTTTATCGAATATTTCAAGGCTTTTTGACTATCAATGTTGACCCCCCCTTCCAATTGATTGGATAAAATGAATGGATTGCCGCCCCTATTTCAAACTGAAGTCCTATAAACTGACTGGTATTCGAATTTGTTAAAAGAAATAATTGGTATCTCTATTGATTCAATACCGTAATGCCGAAATACAATCATTTGTTTCCGCGAATTCCGAACAGCTAGAAATATATTCCCGAGTTTCAATTTGAGTAACTCGAATAATTCAAGCCCTTCCATAGTCCGATTTTCTCCCACAAGAGCAATGTAGCAGTCGAACATCAGCTGAATAATACGACTGAATTATTCGGGTTACAATTTGTGTAAATCCCGAATGCACATAAAAGTAAAGGTCCAGCCCGACTTTCGGAAAAGGACTGTTCCAGAAATAAAAATCATACAAAAATGGCTCAGGGATGTGTTGAATTATAGAGATGCTTATGCGGCTCAAAGATAAGATTAATTTACCCAAATGTACTAAGAATTACCACACAACTTAAATTTACTTAAATATTGATTTGTTATCCTGTGCTAGAGTGATGGCTGATATTCTGAGAAGAGACCTTGATGAAATGAAGTTTTATGGGAACAAAGATTTTGAAAACACGTCGCAGTGTTTAGATTTTAACAAAAAATAAGGCACCAAGGTCGAAAATAGTTCTAGTTCATAAAGAAGAAAATGTCAACCGTTTTCTAGTTGGCGATCTCCGCACGCACCCGAATATAATAGACAAATACAATACAATAGTACACAAAACGTAACATAAAGAACTAAAGACCGAGCAACACGAGCTCCAACAAAACGGTATATATTTCATACAAGTATAGGACTATCACTGTGCTTAAACGGCTGTGGGTAACTTAAGTTACCCACAGCCCAAGATGGCGGACTCAAAACTCGTTGATATTTAATTCATACAAAATGTACCTTTTGCGACGTTTTTCATGCAGAATGTAAATATTTATAGGATTATTGAATTAAGAAATGACTAACAATTACCATAAATTTGTTAATATAGAGTTCACTAAAGCGCAAGGTCAACTTTAAAAAATGCATAAGATGTCCGTAACTTTTTGATCGAAACTAAGCAGACTGTCCGTAACTTTATTTTTAGATGTGGGTAACTTTTGATTTAAAATTTTAATAATTATAATTTCAACACTTAGAAGACAATTTACATCATATTTGTAACCTTCGCGGCCGTTTATACGACTCATTCACCACCAAATGTGATTTTATTAACGCATCATACTTACACCACAGAAGTTTTATGTGGAGTTTGTGGTACTCCATCCTGGTTATGGTTTGAACTTTTATTTACTGATGTGCGTCTTATCGACGTTTTTCGCTTGTCAGACCAAGGCTTTTCCATACTATTTAATGTTTTGAGTTTAATTATATGTTTGCGGTTTACCTTCACCTCTGTGTCTTTCTATGTGTATTTTGATGAATACTCTTTGACGCGGCTCGGTATTTATACATCCTACCAGTTAGTTATAGTGTTATGATTTTTTGAATATGTTTCCTAGTATGTTTTTTTTCTCTCTTTGTATGTTTTCAGGGGTTGTTAGACTATTAAATTACCCTGTTGTCCTACGTAGTTATTTATATTTTTATATACTATGTCGAATTGTTGCACTATGTTGACTGCTCTTTTCCTTTTATTGTCACTGACTTTTACCTATTGTGTCTTTTAGTTTTATTCAGTTTAATGAGATTTAATGCAACTTGCATACAAATGAAATATGCAGCTAGCTGTAAAACTAGGTTTATTCATTTATACAAAATGTCCTTTTTTTGAAGTTTTCCCATTTACTGTAAATCTTGGCCAGGGTGCCGCAATATCACCGTGCGCAACGTCCCAGTGTGTCGAGATTGACACCCCTTTTATTTTACTGTCCATGCTGATGGGATTTGTTTTTGTGGGGATGAGAGAAAAGTGTTTTTGGCTTTTTCAAAAAGACGGAAAAAGTTTGTGCACTTAAGTCTCGTATAGTCTATCCACTGCATGCCTGGGCAATTTGGGTTCCCCTCCATAATCCCGGATTCACGCTACCCTTGTCGTTGCTGGCAGAAAATCAGTAAGTGTATACATGCTACATGTATGTGTAAAAAATACTTGTGTAGTCTACTTGTTCAAAAATAAAAACGAACAATGATGTTTCAACAGTTTATCTGCTATGATCGGAAACAACCCTCCGAACTAGGCGATTCAGGTACCCCAACGTTATACAAAATGAGACCCGAGTTTTGCGGATTTATCGTGATTTTTTTCATATTTTTTCCAATTTTGTCTTCCATCGATACAATGAATTATATCATACTAGACATCTACTTCGTTTTGTGAATATGTATTCGATGCAATCTCTATCATCAGTTTAAACATTACATCCGCGTATGTCGATTCTTTGAAAGTTACGGACATCTCTATTGGTATGATGAAAAAAGTTACGGACAAGTTGTTTTGAAGTTACGGACAGCCTAAGTATTTTTTAAAATCGTGCTGTGATCGTTTATTTTGTAGAATTTAATCACCCTTCCAGTTTAGGGGTTTCCCTAAACGATTAATACAACTTTTAAATTCAGTTGTTTAATTGATGCATTCGTGGTATTGTTATTCTATAGAAGAAAAGTATCTAACCGACGCAAGGCGGCTCCATCTTGGGCTGTGGGTAACTTAAGTTACCCACAGCCGTTTAAGCACAGTGACTATATGATGCGTCGTAACTGTTGCGGCGACGTCAATAACGTTGTCGTTGTTTTTTGTTGTTTTTTTTACACTCAAGATTCAACTTTAACAGGGTATAGCTTGAAAAGTAGCACGGTTGCTAAGGACTTTCTTTGCACCAATCGATTCCTCAGACATTTTGGAATCGTCTCATAAATTTAAAAAAAATCGATTGTCTAATATAATAGAAAATCTTGGAAATGTAACAATTCCTGTCGAATTTCACGATTTTCCCTATATATCCTTTGTAATTTTGGTGTATGATGCTGTTAACTTCAACAGCTCGTATCTCAAAAACGAAAACGGTTACCCCCTTTTTTTATTTTATTTTCAGATTTATTTTTACAAGCAGAATCTACATGTAAAATTTAAAAAAAAATCCATTGTGTAGTTTAATTACGTACACTTCGCCTTAAGTAGACTTTTAATCAGGATAAATAATATGGCAAGCCAAAGTGGACAAAAAGAGCTATTTTCTAATACTAGAAAATGATTTCTTAATATTAGAAAATGATTTTTTAATATTAAAAAATAGCTCTTTTTGTCCACTTTGGCTTGCCATAAAATATTGACCCGACGTAGGTAATTATTTTATACATTGAAATTGAAACACATTTCATTGAAATAAACGTCCATATATGCATGTTGTTTCTACAAAAGAATGACCTGTTGTTCTTATAAATAATAACTCTAAATAGGTATATAAAATATATATTAACAACCTTATCAATATCATAATCCTTGATGTCAACATTAGCATAAGTAAAAATTGTGCTTTTTTGTACAAAACGAAATCATCCAAAAGAAGTAGACACATAATTGACGCTTGTGGTACACCTATAAACATCTGATCCCATTTATGTTGTCTTTGGCAATTCATAATTTTACTATAACATCTGAAGAACTTCCAATTTTAATACGTTGTTTTCTGTTTTCAAAATAACTTTGTAATAATTTTAGAGAAATTTTTGACAGACCATATGCTTCCAATTTCAGTAAAGATAAATCGTGCGGCAACAAAAGATTTAGATACATTTATTAAAATTGCAGCAATAAATTTGTTGTCTTCTAGTAAGAACTTTTTGTCGACCTTTTTTAATCGTTAAAAATGTTGTTTGGCAGTCAAAACCAGACCTAAATGTCGAAAATAAAGGATAGAAATGTTTATTTAAAAATTAAATAAATTGATCATGTATAACACTGTCATAAATTTTGAAAATTGTAGGCAATACATTTTCATGTCAATAATTTGAATGATTGTATGAAGAAAGAAAACAATAGTAATTAATTTCTGTTCTCTCGGATCAAAATCCTTCCATCACATGGTTAGGAAATGTTACATCTCCGGAAATCTAAAGGATGGTTGAACATTGGAATCCAACTTTTTTCCAGCATATGTTAAAACATGAAAATGAAAGAAAATAAAATTCTTCTAAAAGGTGCAACGCATTAACAAACTATAAAATCACAACTTATAATTAAGATATTATAGTATATTAAAGTTAAGTTTTGATTAAACAAATTAAGTCTGTTACAGTAGTTCGAAAAATCTAAAGAGATGAAGATGCCCATATCGAATTTTTTCTCCGTTTCATTAAAATGTAAATCCGTGTTTACAGTAAATTCTATTCTCGATCTTTATATAACTTTCTGGTCTACTAGCTTAGACAATCTTTGTTTCATAATAACCAGGAAGTAGGCATCTTTATAATATAACTGATATAAACGTACATTTGTAAATGATACCTTATGGTGTAGACGAACTAGTTACAAATAACATTCTTAACGCAATTCGTCTCGATTTACTTCCGTTTTAAGACTTCATTTTGCAGTTATCTAAAGATCTTTAGTTTCATTATTATTTTCAATGAAAAGTCGAAAAGAGTCGGTGAGAGAATATTTGATTTGAGACCTATTTTACCCTCATTTTAATTGGATATGGTGCCACGTAGGTCATTTTTGTTTAAGTTGGTTTTTCTTAATAGAAATAGCTTTATCATCTTGCCCTCTAATGAAAAACTTTCAATAACATTGACTATATAGATTTCTTATTTAAGAGTGCATGAGGAACTCTGTCACAATATTATTTTTTTTTTGGTCTCTTTAAAAACTGAGTCAAACACAATCTTGTAACTTTGTATGCATATCACACATTATGTACTTTAAGTTTTAAATTATATAAATTATAAGCATCAAAGCCGTTTAAATGCAATGCCTTCATTAATCCCTTCACTGTTACCCACAACTACTGTGGGTCAAAATTGAGATTTACTCTTACCTAGAAAATTAAATAAAGGCAACAGTAGTATACCGCTTTTCAAAAGTCATGAATCGATTGATAGAAAACAAATCTGAGATATATACTAAAACTGAGGAAACACGTTAACTATAAGTGGAAAATAATGGAAGGATGGAACAACAGAAATACTGAAGGACAACAAACAGAAACGCCAACGTACATTTGAGCGAACTATATAACATCTGACCAGGTTGAACCTAGTTATATGACAAGCCAAATATCTCGCTTTTATGGCAGCGTTAAAAATATGTATAGCTTAAATGATAACACTACGTTATAGTAAAACAGTACGAACAACACCAAGCACTGAGAAACGTATCAATCAATAATATTATATTCTCATTCGCCACCTCAAACGTATATAAACTATTTGATAAATAAAACAGCACACAAATAGGATAAGTGTACCTACAGGTGTAGCAGCCTTTTAATGTCAATTACATTCACAATTCTTCAAACTAAAGTCATTCATTATAAATTCAGACAAGCACACTATCAATCCAATCACATAATAGATTGTACAGTAACACAATCAAAATCTATTGGCATTTGACCCTTTATTTTTTACTTTTTGTTCTTTATTTTCAGTATTTTCAGGTTCCGACTCCGAGATATTTGCCTGATATCTCTGTTAAATCTTCCATAAGACTGTTGAAAGATCATTTTGATTTGGCGGTTGTTTGCCTTGTAGTTTTCTTTTATTTTGACAATCTCCGACTGGTTTATCAAATTATCAAATTTGAGTTATTGTTATGATTTAACCTCATAATCGTTAGAAAGATTGCTACTCTTTGATTCGTCCAATTCCGCCTCTACAGAGGTAGCATCAATACTACTGGTGTGTGCTACTTCCATGTGTCATTTTCTTTATAGGTTTCTACCTCCATTTGACCGTAGCTTATGATGGTATTTTCTTACGAATCTTGTGTTGATAGTGACTCATTACTTGTAGTTCTGGTTCTAGCAGAACATCTTGCTTTACGGGTTGGCTCTGGACATTCTGTTGATATGTGTCCGTATCCATCGCAGTTAAAGCAGTTTTGCCTTGTGGCTGACCTTCATATCTGGTAGATAGCTGCTGCCCTTTAATATATATTTTTCTGAGTATATCTTCATAAATAGTGTTGGCTACAACAGTAACTACCTCACGAGATATGTCTGGAAAGGTATTTTCCCAATATCTACAAACTTTTCCATTTTGTTTCTTATGTCTTCTGGTTTCAACTCGTATGGAATGCCAAACAAAGTTACTAGGTAGATTGTTCTAATTTTGTTTCCCATTGTAGAGGTTCTTCTTAAACTTATTTAGGCCTTTAGATTGAAAATAACCGATGAGGGCAGATACATGTACATCTAGACTGATCTCACTATTTATGAAATGAGTGATTCATACTCTTATTGGATTATAAGGGTACAGGGCCTTGGACTCATTTTCTTGATTTTTAACCCTTCTATACCATCTGAGGCGGCTCTCGAGTATATAATATGCATATTTATAATATACAAATTGTTAACATACATGGATGATAGGAATAATGTGGTTGGGAAAGGAGAGGATAGTGCTGGTGCAGGTGTGTTGCTGTTGCTGAATTCAATATTTGCTTTGTTACTCCTTCCCGCCTTTTTTATTTCTTTTCTTTTAAAAATTTATACACAACACACGAAATTATTAATCACCCTGTGAATTCGGTATAATAAGGGGAAGTAACAAGTAATGTACTTCATTTTATGAATAAAAACCTTCACCTAATGACACCAATGAAAAGCTTCGTATCAAAGGTTACTATTACAGCCAAAATGAAAGAAAAATGTCAACAAAACAGCATGAAAGTTTTGTATCAAAAGATAAAAAAAAATACTAGTGAAAACTGCTCAAGTTAAGCACCAAAATGTATGAAATGTTTCTTCAAATTGAAAATCAAATGTGCGTAATAACCACATCTGCCTTATTCCTTCTCCCTCAAAACAAATTAGATGTTGATGAAAATTTGTTCTAAAAACAAAGAGTATCAAGTTGAAGCAACATTTATAAAATATATCATAGGAAAAACAATGTTATATAAAACAAAATAGAATTAAATAACAAAACTGCACCATCCCCTTTTCACTGTCCTGAAAAGTTCATTATCAAAACATCTACCACCTCTTCACTACCTTTGCTGTAGTAATATTGTTCTTGAAATCGACATAATGTCCCCGACAAACTTGTTGCATGACGGCACATTAATTGAAGGAACCATATCCATACTGTATTTATAGACAACTTTCAAATGCCTGTTAATCTTCCACTTTTCAGCGTACTTTTATTACTATCTGCGTTTGGAAAGGAGAAGTTATTTATTATTTTGACATGTTTTAATTTCCAGTGTGCTTTGAATATCTATAATACTAAAATTACGAGGTCCAATTTGTCAGCCGTCATCACGAAAAAACGACGAATCACAGAATTCAACTTTATATATAACTAATATAGTACAAAGGTGTAGATTAAAAATTACACCACTCTAGGCCCTTTTGTTTTCCACGTAATTAATATTGCCAATAATTAAGAAGTTCCGGGTCGAGTCCGATACCGATACCAATAGTATAGTTACCTGTTACCTATTACCTTATCTGTACGTTCCGCATCTGACAGGCGCACCACCAAACGTTGTATTCAGGATTAATATGCTGTATACACGGGTCATAACCACAGGGTTGACACTACTAAATTGTCAAATTGTTACCTATTGTAGTCTTTTAATCAGTAAGACTTTCTAAGATAACAATACGAATACTAAAAATCAGGACTAAAAATAAGGCGTATAGGTACAGTTTTCAATTTGTTAGTGGGTATGACGTAAAACAGCGAAGCAAAGAATTCAACTTTATTTATAACTTATATAGGACAATGCTGTTGATTAAAAAAACTAAATTGTCAAATTGTTACCTATTGTAGTCTTTTAATCAGTAAGACTTTCTAAGATAACAATACGAATACTAAAAATCAGGACTAAAAATAAGGCGTATAGGTACAGTTTTCAATTTGTTAGTGGGTATGAAGTAAAACAGCGAAGCAAAGAATTCAACTTTATTTATAACTTATATAGGACAATGCTGTTGATTAAAAAATACTCCATTCCTATTTATAACTTATATAGGACAATGCTGTTGATTAAAAAATACTCCATTCCAGGACCTTTTGTTTTCCAAATAATTAATATTATTGTTTCAGTTCGACGGGTTCAAACAGAAAGACTTGAAAGCAGAGAAAAACTGTGTATCTTATAATCGGCATGACTTTATCAGATGACAATACTAATACTAAAATAAGGCTTGCGCATAGTTATATTCTTTAATTCAGTCACGGACCCGTGATATCACGGGTGTGTTCTAGTATGACTTAATTATATACTTAATTATTCTGTTTAAATATCAATCATACTTATGTAGAGATGGTTTTTTTCGACACCGTAAAGTTTAATTTAACAAAAGGATGGTACAATTATTACCTACATTAAGATACATACATATTTACAAGAGAAACAAGTCCAGCTCTCTAGATCTGTTATTCTAAGTCATAAAACTCTATAAAGATGATGAATATTTTATTGCTTTTTTTATCTGATTGAGCACAAGGTTATCTGCGAGGAGAGGTTACTTGTTTATATTTGTGACCCTCGCATTCTCGAGGTTGGGTTGACAGGATTGCTTCCCTTAGAACATGTGTTAGATACTTAGTCCGCCTTAGTCGAATAACGCGCTGCCTTATCACACAGAGGTCCCGGTAGAGACAAAGATGATTTTGTAAGATGAATCATTTTCTCCGGTTACATTTCGTGATGGTGTCAATAAAATTAACGGAGTCCTCCTCAAAGCTTTGTTGGAACAAGCAGTTTCTGTGTAAGGAGCACACTCCTGCATATTAAGTCCGTATAAGTGTGAACATGCACGAGTTTAACGTATCTATTGAGATATGCAATCACTACAAGACGGAGCAGGGGATATATTAGTACTGAGAACTGGAAAATTGATAATAGGGAAGTTGAAATCACCCGTTTGTCATAGATTTGAGTGTAAAGTCGTCCAACTGTGTTAATTTATTGGGAAAAAGATCAAGATATGAAGCAGTCCTTCAAGAATCAGTAGTATCCTTAATTTCTATAATAGGTTATTTGCGATGTAACTACTGACTTAAATATGGGTTTTTCAGTAAAAGGACATCATAATATATCTGAATGAATATCTAAATACTTTTCGTCTCCTTGAGGGTTCCAAATGAATTCTGCTTCATCAAAAAATCGCCCACAAGGGATGCACAGTAAGTAACCATTGGAATACAGACTAGAATAATCAATTCTTCTTGTAGATCTTTACAGCAGTGTGTTAAATCCATTCAGGTTTGAGAAGAGATGCTTTAAATTTTACCAGGTAAAGATGGCCGTATAATTATTCCTACACACTTTACCCACCCATTCAAAACGGAGTGTCCATAATCATATAGCCAAGTCAAAAGCTCACCACATCAAACGATTTGACACAACTGTCACATGCGGGACTCGGTACAGGCATTTTCTAATGTAGAAAAAGGTGGATCTAACCTGGTTTATAGCTAGCTTAAACTAGTATGACTGTCCCATTAAATTCCATTGTATTGTCAACGATGTGTGAACAAAGCAAACGGTAATAATAGTTAAATTTGTGAAAAATAGGGGTACAGTTGTCAACATTGTGTTGTCATCTTTATTGCTATAAACACAAACAAACATTTACCATGCCACAACGACGGGATGTATAAATACATAGCCACGTCATATGTGACCACGAAACATAAAAAGGCATATAGACCAAGCATATTAGTAACTATGGTCCGGTGTCGCTCACATTGTATTTTTATTTACATTTGATGCATGACATCATGCAACCGTTATACTTTTAATCTAGTTTCAGAGATAAAAGTCAAAACCTGCATCTTCCCCTAATGTTCTATTTGAGCCATATCTGCCATTTTGATTGATTGATTGATTGATTGTTGGTTGCTTAACGTCCAGTGGCAAATATTTCCTGCATATTCAGGACGAGAACAAGTTCACAATAAATACAATAGGTAGGTTGTTGTAATAGAGGCCATCTAGGATGATGGTCGGGGAAATTTGGACTGCCACTGGAAAATGAGGGTATATTGGATTGGGACAGAAATTTTGCCTTGCAACAAGCCACCTACGGACCCCTAAAAGAGTTGTTGCAAGGGTTCTTAACGTGCAAAGAGCGTGGCACTCTCTTTACACGAGGCATCCGATTAACGTCCCCTTCTGACGGACGTGACTGCGAACTTGATACATCTTGCACAGCCAAACGGACGCCCAACTTCAGCAAGCGTTTTACTGCCGGTCGGGAGAAGACCAAGTGACCATATTTCTATACCCCAGTCACCCTTGGGGTGTCTGCCATTTTGATTGGCAGGCAGGGTAATCGGACACATTTTGAAATACTAACTATCCTAATGCTACTTTGTGTTCAAGTTTGGGTTAAGGTCAAGTAACAGTAAATGAACGCCGTCTAGCGGATTCCGCGAAATGTTGCGACGTTATGTACGAGTTACGTCCCTTTGGCCAGATTTTGCAATGTTGAAACCGGCGACTTTCCGACGGGACAACGGCAAATTTGATGGGAAGTATGTAACGTCTAGAAAAATGAATTTGTTTCCTAAAATTCAAGATGAAGAAATGGAACAGAATTTTGTAAATGAATGGGAAAATAGTCCTGTTGACGATCTTCAAAATGACAATCAGGAACTTGACTGGCGTCAGGGCCGTAGGGTGGTAGAGCTTGGATACCTTGCTGACCAGTTAAAAACAATGTAAAAATTGTAGCTCACCACTATTTCTACATAATTGTGATGAGGAAAAACAGTGTGGTCTAGGCAGTATACTATATGTAGTTTGTCAGAACTGTCCGTACAGAAACCAAATTTTCACTGGGAAAAGACACCGTCCAACAGAAAATAAGAAGAAGGGGATGCAAGTTTGGGACATAAATACTAAACTTAGTCTTGGTAAGATATCCCCTTTTTTTTGAAAATTACCACACCAGTCGGAATTAGCAAGAATATTTTCAAATTCAAGAAATGGAAATGAACCACAAGTCCACATTATTTCTCAGCTGCGTCAGTCAGTCTTGAAACAGAGAACACAAAACTATATCATAAATATATTTACATTAACCTTCTACACGGTTGCAACACTAATTTAATATTTATCCATCATCAGTTTTTAGACTGTAACAAAGAAATCATAACAAAAATGATGTTTCACAACAATTTAGATACATCGCTGCATTTTGTATTCTAACGTTTTTTTTTTTTATTATGGTGCTTTCTTTCACGTCCGCAATTTTTCTAAAAATAGCTTACAAATCTTTAAGTGGATGCATGTATAAATAGTTTATGGTTTGAAGAGTTATTTACGTGGTATATTCTCCTACGAAAAGAACGTACAGTGGATTTTTAATGAATTTGCTGAGTATTGATTCGTATAGTTGTCTCCCCAAAGGAAATTGTTATATATGGTTAAAACATTAACAGAATAAATTATTTTATTTTTTTTCATTTAAAAGTTGCATTTCAAATATGGAACAGAACTTTTCAATTCTATTTAATCATAATACTTAAAAAGGGAGAACGAGATTCTATCGAGTATGTCGATATCACACTGCTATAAAGTATATACATGTACAAATGTATCTACTAAATAAAATTATATACACACACACTTTCAGTACCTAAAGTAAAAAAAAAATCCCGGAAGTAGTCAGTCCTTCAATAAGACAGCAATCAGACAACAACACTAGGTCATAAACAAAGTAAAAGTAAAAGCAATCTGATGAAAATTTAAGCTTTTGTGGAGATAAGACTTGATCAAAAGACAAAATTCGCAGTCATGTCTCAGCCTCAGCCTGTGTGCGACAGTTATTTGTTGTTGAATTATAGTAGGCATATTAAACATATTATATATACATGTACATCTGTTTTTATGTCATGTCTCAACCTTTGCTTGGTTTTCTAGCAAATGTTTTACACGATATATGTTAATTATTAACTCGAAAACGTAATGAGAAACATCATATCTTCATTTAGCCTTTGTAGATGCAGGAATGGGCCCAGTCCAAACTGTGAACTTTATAACTGCTCTCAACTTACCTGCTGTCAGTATTACCACTTTAAAATCCAGAGAGAGAGAAATTGGAAAAACCCTTGAAGAATACGCTAAATGGTCATGTCAGAAAGCTTTAGAAAAAGAAATAGCACTGAGCAAGTACGTAAAATATGTCATTATGAGTAAATGGCGTTACACAATCTATAAAACCAAATATAACACTGACACCAAATACATGTATATATATATATATATATTAAATAAAAAGCAATCGCTCACACATGTATGAGTGAAAATAATCAGGGACGTATCTATCCAGTTACAAAGTGGGGGTCCTTACCCATTATTAAAGGTGGTGTTCCAACTATAAGTCCCCATGCATTCAACATGCATTTATCGTTAACAATAATATGGGGTTCCAAACCCCGGACCCCCTCCTGGTTCCGCCACTGATAATGATTACAAAACTTACAAAGTATGTACTTTAACAGAAGGAATTGGGTGAACACTTGCATTGGGCATTTGAGCGGGTTGGGATGGGGATGCAAATAAAGTCATAGGGGCAAAATTCACTGGATTAGCCTTACCTGGATTTTGAAAAAGGATTATTAGGGGAAATTCCCTGTGATCTTTTTATATGAATTGATAAAATATTTTTAAAAAGTAAGAAAAACTGAGTTTTCAAAAATATATGTACTCCAATTTTACAACCGAGAAATTTGACCTTTTTTATATATAGTGTTCCATTTCGCTCTGCGAGACAATCCCAATTTCGTGGTCCAATGAACATAGAAAATGATAGTGCGAGTGAGGCATCCGTGTATTATGGACACATTCTTGTTTTTGTTTTTTTTTTGTTTTATATTGTATTATTTTGTAAACACATTCAATGGAAAATAGAACAAAATATTCTTCCTTTTCAATACTGCAACCTGCGATGGTCCATTATCGGATTGAATCCGTGTAAAAGAATTATCCAGTTGTCATCACAATAAAATTAGTGATGTTAGAAGGTATCTATTATTATATTAACATAAACCTAAGTTTAAAGTCTTTCTCAATTAGAATACCAGAAACCACTGCTAATATCGGAGGTGATGAGGAAACTGAAGTAGACGGTCAAGATGTAATACATGTATCGTTTGATGGTGCGTGGCAAAAACGTGGTAGTGGTAGATGTTATAACAGTCTCACAGGTACTTTAAATCATAAGTCAGAATAATTTAATGATTTCGAATTTAAATGCATGTACATAAATATAGGAAGATGTGTTATGAGTGCCAATGGGACAACTCTCCATCCAAGTAGCAATTTATGAAAGTAAACCATTAAAGGTCAAGGTACGGCCTTCAACACCGAACACCAAACTATAAAGGGCCCCACAAATGACTAGAGTAAAACCATTCAAACGAGAAAACTAACGGTCTAATATATGTAAAAACGAGAAACGAGAAACACGTATACATAAAAATACGACAATTATTCATTCATCGCATTTATTCTTATTCATGCCGTATACAAAGCAATTAAACTATTTTCTGTTCAAGACGATTCAATGAGTAATTTAATCATTTTTATTTCATAAGGACATGCAACGTTACTAGGGGAGACGACTGGAAAATGTGTAAACTTTGGTCTGAAGTATGGGGATTGCAGGAAATGTGACCGTGTAGATGAAAAAGGAGATTGCCATGATTGCAGAATAAATCACCAAGGAAGTGCAAAATCAATGGAATCTGAGCTAGCTGTACAAATGGTGAAGGAAATACAGAAAACAGGCTGTGAAGTAAGCAGCATTACTATGGATGATGACAGTACAACAATTGCAAGGCTGCGCAAAGAGGTTAATGCTGAAATAATGAAATTTAGTGACAGAAACCATGTTAGGAAAAAAGTGTCGCGAGATCTCATAGGACTGCAGGAAAAGCACAGAATGTCGATGAATGTTGTAAACTACCTTACAAAAGACTTTTCATATGCTCTCTCTCAAAACAAAGGAAATCCAGAAAATCTAAGAAAAGTGTTGAAATCCATCATCCCCCATGCTTTTGGAGACCATATATTGTGTGATAAAACGTGGTGTCAATATCACAAAAATCCTGACACGTACAAACATAAAAGTCTACCATACGGTAAAGAACTGAGGAACGAGCTTAACCAACTGTTCGATATATATGCATCCAACTCTGAAAAGTTGTCTCATTTAGGTAGTTCTCAAGGAAATGAGTCGTTGAATAATATGATCGCTTTGAAGGCACCAAAAGCGAAACATTTCGGCGGAAGTGAGTCTTTAGCGTTTCGTGTTGCCTCTGGTGTTGCCCAGAGAACGAGGGTCGCTCATATATTAGAGGCAAGTAATGCTATAAAGATAAATGAAATAAAATAATGGATTTCTTTTGTATTTTTTGCATAATCAAATTTATTTTTTATTTTATTCTTTTTTTAAAAGAAAAATAAAACATTTCTCCGTGTTTCTACATAGGCAATGTTACGCTGTGCATCAAATATAAATTTACTTGACACCGTCAGGATTTTTTACTTGTATGTAGACCTTTTGCAAAGGGAATTGTTACTATAAATAGATTTCAGTATCATTCTTATTAAAAAGAAAACAAGTTTTATACATGATTTAAATGCGTGCATAATTCTAAAATGAAATTTTGCTTTTATCTAAAATTAACAAAAATATGATACATATATATAAAAGAGGCGCAAAAGATACCAGAGGGACAGCCAACATCATAAATCCAAAATAAACCCGACAACGCCATTGCTATTGCTAAAATAGGAAAAGACAAACACAAATATTAGTACACAAGAAAAAACATAAAAGCAACACGAATCCCACCATAAACTGGGGGTTGATCTGAAGGAAAAAAATAAATTAATGCGTCAAAAATACAAAATTAGATTGATTGTTTAGTTGCTTTACGCCGCATTAGCATACCAAATTAGAATATTATTGTTTAAATCAAACTTTATTTTATTGCTTTCTTTCAATGTAAAACAATGTGATCTATACTTACTCAGGTGAATGAAATGCACCATCTGTCTCCTGGAAAATATACTGTATTACAAAGACAACGTCTTGAGAGGAAGCGAAAATCAGAGAGAGAAAAAGAGACCACAAGAACGGCTAAGTTGAAAAGATTGTCGAAAAAGGGCAGAAAAATCAAGAAAGAAAAATCAAAAGAAATAAGAGAAGGGAAAACTTACGAATCAGGCGTATCATCGGCTACTAGCTTTACAAACACTGATGACAATATCATTGAGTTTATACCCCCACCTGAACTAGAAGCTGAAGCTTGGCCCATACCATTAAAAGAAACGACATGTGTCTACCTTGACCTAGAAACAACAGGATTCGGTAAGATAATTCGCAATATCATATGTTGGTTTTTTAGGAATTATCAATACACGAAGAATTATAACTTATTGTACGGAGCGTCTAATTGCAGATAAAACTAAAGACAAATATTCTCGGTCAATACGCTTTTCAAGAGCTTGATTAATCGATCATAATTATTTTATTGAAAATAAGGCCGTTAGGTATCTTGTCTCCATTTTTTCACATTTATTATATACCCGCCATAACTTTGACATGTGGTCAGATATATATATATAACAAATACTGTTCAATTTAAATTTTGTATTTGATGCACTGTATTCTTATCTTTCTGACCCCTGAAATTTAATTGAAGTTTAAAATGACCAAAGGCTTAGGTTAATATTGTTTCCTGTTATTGCAACCCTCCTTTTTTGTCGCATGTTGTGCATCATGTGCTGGTTCTATATATACTTCGAACATGCACATGTACACCTTGGCCTTGGGAACAATAACCATGTAGTAATAATTAACGTTTCTATTCATACATGTACAATACATTTTATACAGAACAAAAAAGATATTTACAAAGATGTCATTTTGTATGCATGTTCAGTTTCTTGTTAAATTGCAGATGTATTAATAACTACACGACACTCTTTCAAGAATTTGTAGAATCATTGATATAACGGTTGTTTATATATGCAATGTCAACTTCTATCAATGTAAAATATTTGCAGAAACAGACGATATATTGGTATCCTTTATCGTTACAGGAATCTGCTCTGATATAATACAAATTGCTGCAGCATATGGACAGAACACGTTCTGTCGTTATATAGTTCCGAAACAAGCCATCACATGTTCTGCTGCTAAAGTTACTGGTTTTTCCAAAAGTGGCCACATATTATACCGGAACGGTGAAATCATGCCAACAGATGACCTGCTAGATAGTCTTAAAGAATTTATTAATTGGTTACCTGACAACAGTATATTACTTGCGCATAATGCAAAGCTTTTTGATTCCAGAGTTATAGTTTATTCAATGGAGAATAATTCGTCATTTAATAGTTTTAAACAAAAATGTAAGGGTTTTGTTGACTCGTTACCTTTAACGAGAACTGTGCTTCCAGATAGGAAACAAACGGGGAAACGATTTAACCAGGAGAGCTTAGTATTTGATATTCTTGGCGTAAAATACGACGCACATAATGCCGTGGGAGATGTCAAATCCCTACAGCAACTGGTAGAACATTTCTCGCTTACCAGTGAGAAAATTACACCACACTCGTTCTCGGTGGAATATGTTTCAAAATCTGTCAGACAATTGATTTCGTTGAACAAGAGACTGGCTTCGTTCACTATACCGGCGTCAGTTTTATCCAAAGGGATGGTGCGAAAAATGGCGAAATCTGGACTGGAACAGCGTCATCTAATAATGGCAAATGAACGTGAAGGGTCTGATGGTGTTGCCAATCTCTTATCGGAACTTTTTTTTGGAAAACCCAGAGTCACAAAAGACAGAAAATTTATAGCATCAGTTACATCTTTTTTTGAGTCTAGACATTAGAATGATTTCTATTTTTATGCTGTTATCGTACATTTGCTATCGTGTACTTTACAAAGTCTTTTCGGCTGACATAGTAATTTGTTTATAGCGTATATACTGATAATGAGCATGTCATATTTTTTTTACAACTAATGATTTCATTTAAAATACTTTTCCATAAAAGGGGGTCTGATTTGGGTTTACGGAACAAAGAATAAAGGACAAAACTTGCAGAATAAAATGCATAAAAATAAATAACAGAGAATAATGGGGTGCTAAAATATAAAGAATAAAAAATATTGGTAATACAAAATTAAAATGTATAAATGACGGACCCTTAGGATAAAAACAATCTATCAATACAAAACATATAATAATCATGCATAATCAACACCAAGACGTTAGAAATTCATAGTATGATAACTTGACGTTATGTAATAAAACTGACGACGTCACGATTTTTGATGTTTTTTTCTTGCAAAATGTTGAGGTTGCGTCGCTTCTACCGGGAAAACGAAGTCGGTGACCATATTTTTTTTTACATCATCTAATTGGTAAGACAAAGAAGAAGAAAATGTTATTATTAAAAAAAATTCTATGGAGTGATTCGTGTGATTTATATAGGAAACCGAAAAATGTAGAAGAAAAACAAGGATTTTCCCTATATATTCAACGTAATTTAGTACCTTCCCGGACCATTCTAAAAGTTGATTTTTCTCGAAAACGAAGTCGGTGACATATATTTTTTTTTACATTTTCGGATGTATATTTTCAATATCTAATTGAGTTCAAAATTTAAAAAAATTCTATGGACTAGTTCATTTACTGATCCTTGACCTTAATAGTTATCAAAGGTACCAGGATTATAAT
Organism: Mytilus galloprovincialis; assembly: GCF_965363235.1. Taxonomy (NCBI): domain Eukaryota; kingdom Metazoa; phylum Mollusca; class Bivalvia; order Mytilida; family Mytilidae; genus Mytilus; species Mytilus galloprovincialis. Next base: position 39,932,630 of record NC_134840.1, on the reverse strand, counting down.
TTAGTACGCCAGACGCGCGTTTCGTCTACATAAGACTCATTATAAACGATATGTCAGCCATGTTGGTTGACAAGTAGGTTAATCGGACTTATTATTTAGCTAAAAGGGTCAAATGAGCTTTTCTTGTCACAACTGGGCCAAATTTAACCAAACTTGACCACAATCATCATTCGGGTAACGTATTTAAAAAAAAAATATGTCCGGTGACCCGGCCAACCAACCAAGATGACCGCCATGTCTTTAAAAAGTTAAATCACAAAAATACTCAACTCAGAGGAAAATCTAATCGGAAAGTCCATAATCGCATGGCAAAATCAAAAACGAATGGACAAGAAGTGTCATATTCCAGACTAGGTACAGATAGAACATAGGGGTAAAATGTAGATTTTGGTTATATATATCTCTGAAACCAAAGAATTAAGAGCAAATCTGACCGGTGCAAAATTGTTTATTAGACCAGGTTCTATCTTTCTTGAACCGGACAACCCCTTATTGCTGTCCCCTGAATTGGTAATTTTAAGGAAATTTTGCCGTTTTTGGTTATCTTGAATATTATTGTAGATAGAGATAAACTGTAACAACAATAATGGCCAACAAAGTAAGATCTAAAAATAAGTCAAACATGACCTAAATGGTCAGTTGACCCCTTAAACTGCTAAAAATGGAAGACAAGAATACAAACAGTATCATAGAATAAAGACGGGATGTGTAAGTACATAGCCACGTCGTATCGGACAAAGAAACACAAAAAGGCATGTAAGTAAAATGAAAGACAAGAATACAACAATTATCTCAAAACAATAGATAGTAAAAGAAATGATCATTTAAACACAATAAAAATACTTTAACACGTTATTAATAATGTGACCAAATTCGGTCCCAAGATTGTTTACTTCAAGACCATCGTGTATTTTTTTTGAAGTTGATACGGAATATTTATCAAACAGGTCTTGGTACCTACCGATGAATTTTTATTAGGAAAAGGACGAGATGTACTTGGATATACGGCCTGGGTCATCAACTTAATGCTCTGGCAAGGTTTTTTTTAAAGTCTTGAGTAGTTCTATAATGCATGGTCTTGAATACCTAATTTTTTACTTATGTTTTTTTCTGAAATAATTATAAGAAGTGGTCATATTCTAATAATGTTTTGAAATTTAATTACTGCAACGTAAACGTTTTTGTTGATATATGTAATGCACTCATAAAAAGAAATGTAAGTTATCACATATTAAAATCTTTTAAAAACAAAATCCTCTACTAGTAAGTTTCCTTGCGTGCTGAGAAATGTCAATGTTTATCAATATAAAGATTATCTCAATATCCTATTTATTTTACATTTTGTTTTATTAATCATACACTGAGGTCAGTTTAACATTAATCCCCTTAACCGCCGTTATCTGATTCTTGCCAAGCCGTACTAATGAACCACAGTGAATACTGAAGGGTTTCAAATTACAAAGATTGATCGGTATTATACAAGCACCATGTTTCTACAGCAACACATGACTAATCAAACAACAAGAGTCTAACGTATTTTGTAAAACAATAGAAAAATACAGATTTATCAAAATCCTATCATGCCCACAAAAGGAAGACTTCTTAGTGTGTAATTTTACGTTACATTGGGGCTGTATTCTGTATATGATCTTCACCTCCTTTATAGGAGATCAGTGATTTCTCAATAAAGTATAAATTCATGTATCCATCCACCACAATGTTAAAAATAATCCATCACCAGTTATATAACACCATGTACATTTGGCTAAAATCACATTTTCTATATAGTCAATAAAAGTGTCTCTCTATTCTAGTTATTTCATCGTTATTTAAAAACTCATATTTGTGATACGTGGATATAACCACGTAATGATTTTCTCTGTTTGTTTATGAACATATGAAATATTTTGGTGTCTTTAAGTTATAGTGTTCATTATTTTTTCCTTATGTTGTGAATTTTTCATCGCTAGTTCTGTTCTTTATACCCTGCGAAAATTTTGCTTATTCTCCTTTTTTCAGTTAAAAGTATTATGATTTGATGATGGTTTTCCCGCTTCATACCATTGTAAATTTTGTGATTTTCATTTCTTTATATGCTGTGGATATCTCTTGGTTCCAAATTAGCAAATTTTCCATCTTTCTTTTTTTTTCTGCTTCGTTGGTTGACATTTACGTGCACAATTATCTAAGATGTTACTAATTGTGATAATTGATGTTTCTATTTCCTTGTTGTTATTCAGTTGTCTTATTGTCTGCAAATTCAAGTTTTCAGGCTTCTGATCAACTAAGTTCTTATATTCTTCTTTATCTATCTTGTCCCATTTGATTTTTGGTTTAGTTGTACTGATGTTTTGATTTCGTCTTTTTTGTAGATTTGTTTCACACGATACAACTTTTGGGTAATGGTCAGATACATTTGAGTGTAGGGTTTTAATGATTGTCTTTTCAGAAAAAAATCCTTTCTGTTCCATAACTGTACATAACATAATCAATTTCACTGCATTCTTGTCCATTAGGGTTTATATATGTAGATCCATTGAAACAGACTTGTAAATTAAAGTCTTTTATGAATTGAAGAAGATATTCAGTTCTTTGATTTTTGTTGTTTTAGTTAAATCTTCATTTAAATCACCTCCAATCAAAATATCATGACTTGTGTATTTTTGCATAATTTCAAAAAGCTGACCAATACACTCTTTAAATTCATACAAATCATGGCAGCCTTGTGTCGGTATTTGAAACAATTAGTAATGGCTTTGACATGTTATCTAAAAATTCTACACATTGTATACGCTCGCCTCCGTCATCAGTAGCTTTTACGAGATGATCAGTTTCTTTTTTCCAAATAACTGCAACTCCCCCATATTTCCTGGGTACTTGGGTTGGATGTATGTGGTTGTACTTATCAACTGCTTTACCTTCAAAATTTAGATTAGTGCCTAATTCGTTAATTAAGTGTATTTGAAATTGAAACCACCAATGTTCTTGAATGAGAATTATGTCATTCTTCTCCAATAATTTATTAACTGCAGTAGTACTGGTTTTGATGTTCTGGCAGTTAAATGCTACTATTTTGAGAGTAGTAGCGTTATCTATGTTGGATTTAGTTGGCTGCCTCCCGGGTATAAAAAATGGTCCGAAATATTTTGTTGTTCTATATGTTGTGTTCTACTTGACATATTTCCTTCTATATTACTACCACCATTCCAGTTTGGATTTATTACTTTCATAACTTGCAGTGTTATTATCCTCGATTGCACATGATGAAGTTGTCATTGGGTTGAATTGGTTGGACTGTTCATGTTGGTTAATTCTATTTTTGCTGTCATTCGGCTCATGTTGAACATGCTCGATTTTTTAGAACTGTATGTCAACTTGACGCAAAATATAATTTGTGACTTTCTTGTGGATATTGTGAAGCCATTCAGTGTTCTGTGGATCGTTGGTTGTTCTGCCCTTGTCTTGTACATTATTATTTCTTATGGGATAAGAGTGTGTGTCTTCCATATATGAAATCTTTCTTTTCAATGTTCTAATTGTGTTTTCATGTTCTTCCTTCTCACTATCTAGTCTTTTTATATATGTTTCTAGGCGTATGTATCTCTCATTACTATCGAGCAAGCTTTTTTCTCGTATTTTCAAATCTTCTTCCCTTCTTAATTTCTTTTTGACGAAGTTCACCCATTTTGATGTTGGTTGTTTGTTGCTTCTTTTCAGTCTGTAGTATTGTTATAACATCCTTGTTTGTATTGGATTGTCTGATACTCTGAGTATTAGTATCTGCTATAGTTACTGGAGTAGGAATGCTTTCTTCAACTAATCCATCCGGTAAATCTTGTCTAATTACAGGTTGTTCTGGTAGTTGCATAACTGTACTTGTAGTACTTGATACTCTGATTTGTTGACTTTGTTCTTTTTCCTGGTCTTCAATCCCTATACAACTAAAACAGGTTGGCACCTTATTTTTATATTCTAAATTTGGTTGTTCAATAACAATATCACACAGACTGCAGGCATCTAGATCATCTCCACGATTTGTGGTGGCTATTTCTTCGTCTAGTAAAGCTATAGCTAAATTAGTATTGTCAGTTGATTAATAATCTCTGATAGTGTCTTGTTCTTTAAAGCAAGTTTTGCACTGTTAATCGGTCATTTTCAATCCTTTTAATTTCTGAGGGACTAATAATGCGTTGTGTAAAATCTTAATCAAATGAATTTCCATGTTGAAATGTCAATGTTCCGGATCTTCGCAATGAAAGAAGCAAAATGAGTCAACATAATGATTTGGCCAAGCACAGTTAAATAGTTTATTCATGAACAAAAGGGTAATTTTAATTTCTATTTTTGTTTTTATGCCCCATTTATGATCATTACGTTTTCTGGTCTGTTGATGAAGTTTAAGTCCAATCAACTTGAAACGTAGTACACATGTGCCCTATGATATGATTTTTCTAATTTTAATGCCAAATTAGAGATTTTCCCCCATTTTCACTGTCCACTAAACATGGAAAATGATGGGCGGATGGGGCAGCCGTGTACTGGGGACCCATTCTTGTTTCATAATAAATTTGTTTATTAATCTTTAAATTTAGTTAGTCCACGTGTTTTAAAAATCTGCGATTTCCCATATAAAAAAAAAGATCAGAGAGGGGAACTACTTAAGAACAAAATACATCAATTGAGATTTGGTTGGTGATGTCAAAATTAAGGGGAATTGTGTATCATGTATATTGTTCATACATAATTTCTATTGATAAAAAAGTACAATCTTTACAAAAGTAAAACGACAAAAAGGGAAAATGAAAATGCTAAAATACTATCTATTAATTATTTTGTCTATTGAACATGTGGATAACTGTCTTAACATTTGTCAGCTCTTTAAGTTCATAAATTGTAACAGTTCGTTCTTGTGTTGTACTGTTACACCTCTGTCCAAGGTAAGGGAGGATTGGCATCCCGCTAACATTTTTAACCCCGACACGTTCTGTATGCATGTGCCTGTACCAAGTATGGAGTCTGTAATTCAGTGGTTGTCGTTTGTTGATGTGTTAAAAGATTTGTTTTTAGTTCATTTTAGTAATGAAAGTAGACCGTTAATTCATTCGTTTGAATTGTTGAACATTTTTCATTTCCGGGCCTTTTATAGCTGACTATGCGGTATGGGCTTTGCTCATTGTTGAAGTCGGCAGCACGGTGACCTAAAGTGGTTAGTTTCTGCGTCAATTTGGTTCTTGTGGAGAGTTGTCTCATTGGCAAGTATTACACATCTATTTTTATATAGATCAAATATAATTTAAAACATTAAATACCATCGTTGTCACTTGCATACATAACAGATGCTTCAATGTCTTTATCCTAACGTTGTTTGTGTTGCTCGGTCGCTGTATCATTGACGTTAATACTTTGCTAGTATATCTTAGTTATCCACCTGTATTATAGCTTTGCCTATTGTTGTCTACTTGGTTTACATGTATTATAATTTATAGGGCTGCTGTGTCATTGAGGTTAACAAACAAACTTTTTTTATTAATATTGATTGTGCTTTACAAGTTGTTATAAAGATTACGTAGATTATCAAAGTGAGAAACAGACATGCACTTCAGTCATAGACCAGTTTAATGGATCAACAGCAAGCATCTGTCATTACAATCCTAAACACCGTTATTCAATTTGATACGGAAGAAAAATATTGATGGATGTTTCCATAAGTAATAAAATATTGAACAGTAAACGATTTCGCGAGAGGAATAATTTTATTGATCAATAGAGCATTTAATTAAAGCTTTCTTCATATTATCAGAAGAGATCATAAGTGACAAAGATTCACCCACACGCTACTAAAATAAACATTTCCGATGATTTAAGACAAAAGTAAATGTAGCAAATTGCATTAGTAAAATCATGACAGGCATTTCGTACTTATTGAAAATTATCCGAATTGAATTAAATCCGTTTTCATTAGTTTTGCATCCAATAGCAATCCGTTCCGGGTGCGAAATTCCTTCTTTTAATTTCGTCCAGACATGTATATTCTCTTGTGTAAATCAAAATGTCTGAAAAAAGATATATATTGCAGGTTTGATAGATTCTTTCCAAAGTATTGCCAATGATATGTCACTAAAATATCCTAACTAAAATGTTTCCTTTGTAATAAAGTTCATTAGTAGAGTATAACGTCGGGGTGGCATCGGTAAATAGTTACTATTACTAGTTACTAAAGGTACTAGGATTATAATTTAGTACGCCAGACGCGCGTTTCGTCTACACAAGACTCATCTGTGACGCTCATATCAAAATCTGTCAATTGTACAACTCTTCTAAATATAGACACAGCCGTGAACGTCGTTTTTAAGCATGATGTCTCTACATAGTTTCAGTTTTATATTCCTTCCGTCAATGAAACTGAAGCTGTTTGGGTGTATTAAAACAAAGTATTATCCTATCAAAGACAATAGTTCATCATCGTATACCATGATTTTTTGTCCTTATCTATGAAAAAGGCCATATAAGGACAAATCTTCATTTGATTTCTGCGTATAGACAATATATTATAGATTGATAGTAATCAAATTTTGTCTCGTTTATAATTAAAAAAAGGTTACCAAAATTATATATTGTACAAATTGTGCCAATTTTGTTATAAATCGATTTTCATGAAATACAGATTGTAAAAATAAATATTTTGGACAATGCTATTATTAAAGTTTTTTTTAAAGTTTTATTGATTATAACTAACACACCCAAAGCAATAAATCTAATCAGAGAATTGGTTTTGCATACTGTGGATTGCAATGATTCTATAATAACGTTTGCAAATCTTATTCGAATACCCTTGCCAGAGAGAGTGCCTCTTACACATAAACGAAGAATTTAAAGAAAGGCTTCTTCATTTGATATACAAAATAATGAAATATATTCTAAACGTTTTGAAAACATATGACAGACGTACAGAAAAAAACGTGAAATTATCGAAAATCAACTTGAAAGAAATCGACAGTTGGACCTTACAAAACCATACCAAAGGCAACATTTCAGAACTATTTATAACAGTGAAAATTATGCCAAGGAGACAAAAGCGTAAGTACCAAAACATCAGCCAATGACACGTGGTAAACGTGGATGGATGAAAAATTGGAATTGATTTGATTGTTACTTTCCTAATTGACAAAAACAAAGAGCCAAAGACAATGGTTGAAGGTAAGTTATAATTTATATTGTGCAATTATAGAACACAATCTTTCTCTATTATGTCATTTGTTTAACAAAATATGTATGTAGCTAATGATCATGGGTAGAATGCAATTTGGAATAATGATTGACACACATGTTATAAATGTAAATTAAATGATGGAACAATTTTTTTTAGAAAACATTAATGCACTGAGAATGAATATATCATAAGAACAAATCTTTTCATGTATGTTATGCCCCAGTAATATGTGTATCCTTACTTTGATATTAATGTGTTTAGTAATGAGTTAAACCCATACGTTTGGTTTTGTACTTTTTTAATACATTTTTTCTGTGATTAAAAACCATTTAATTTACTAAGTTTGCTGATTCAATAGACATATATAAAACAGGGGCGACAGATTCCAGAGCGACATTTAATTTCATAGATCGAAAATAAACTGACAATGCCATGGCTAAAACAAAAAAAGACAAAACAAACAAATAATAGTACACATGACACAACAGACACTCAAGACTAAGCAACAAGAACCCACCAAAAAATGCAGGTGATCTTAAGTGCCCCGTAAATATAAGCAGATCCTGCTACATATGTGGCAACTGTGTGTTGATCATGTCATTACAAACCGATATCTCTTTTTGTCTTGGAGAGTTAATTATATGTCAAGTTTTAGAGAAAAAAAAATCAAAATTAAATACTGCACCGTAAAAACAACAGGCAAACGGTTAATTGAAAAGCTTGACAACTCCCTAATATACACAAATGTGAATGACAATAGAACATAGAAGGATATGAAGTTGATTATGGCTTTGTTTGCATACAGTTCTATACAGCACCATAGTTCAAAATCCACACTCACTTTTCGATATTAATTTTGCTATTAAGCCAATTTTAGTAAATGAACCTCTCTTTGATTTGCATCTTCACCTACCGCAGAAAATATCGGATCTTGAAATTGAACAATAAGTGGTAAAAGCAGATGTTATCAAGGTTAAGGCGAGAGATAGATTTGGATCAGCACAGAAAGGCAAAATATATCGTACGACAAAACAAAATGTAAAAACAAGAATGTGTCCAAAGTACACGGATGCCCCACTCGCACTATCATTTTTCATGTTCAATGGACCGTGAAATTGGGTAAAAAATCTAATTTGGCATTAAAATTATAAAGATCATATCATATGGAACATGTGTACTAAGTTTCAAGTTGATTGGACTTCAACTTCATCAAAAACTACCTTGACCAAAACTTTAACCTGAAACTCCCACTTTCATTTATTATGTTCAGTGAACCGTGAAATTGGGGTCAAAAGACTAATTTGGCTTTAAAATTAAAAAGATCATATCATAAGCAACAAGTGTACTAAGTTTCAAGTTGATTGGACTTCAGCTTCATCAAAAACTACCTTGACCAAAAACTTTAACCTGAACGGACGGACGGACGGACGGACGCACAGACGAACGGAGGCACAGACCAAAAAAAAATAATGCCCTTCTACTATCGTAGGTGGGGCATAATAACTTTTTTTTCTATAAATGACAGAGTCTTGTTGAAAATGTAAGAAGGAACCATGAAAATGAAACTTGAACAACAGAGATATAAAGGTTCTTATATGATTACCGATTATAAAGAAAGGGTAAAGTACTTACTGAAAGATGACAAAACAGACACAACAAAAAATGATCGATTCAATAATTTAATTAATTTATTGCATTGAAAATACAATTATTTGTTCATTGCGTTTTAACTGTAGTCAGTTCATTAATTTCGGTTTGCTTTTTAAATCCTAGGCCTCACATAACCATACATAAAATTGGGCGAACGGCATTTGCGCCGATTTTTAAAATTTCATTCTTTCATTTGCACCGATTTTATTTTTTTCTTGCGCCGTTTTTAAATTTGCTCCTAATTGCATGTACAGTTTTACAAGTGTGAGTAAATATTGGCCATACATATCTGAAGGTCAGTGCAAATGATAGCGAGAAATGTATACTTATTTTTTCTACACACCTCGATCTTGAATGTCTTTGCAATGATAAGTCTGCAATATTTAAAGATGGGACTTTTAATTGCTGTCCGAAATACTTTTATTAGTTATATACCTTACACGGATGTAAAAATGGAAACTACGTACCTTTAATTTACGCCCTCTTACAAGCAAAGATGAACAGTGTTGTGAAATGATGGGGAAAATAATTTGCGCTCGCTGTCGTCAAAAAGAACTTTCCTTTGTGGCCGAGTTTATACATATGGACTTTGAACAAGCAATGCAAAACGTAATTAGATTGTTGTCGTTTTCATCTGGCTCAGCACTAGTGGAGGAAAATTCAGTCTGCAGGGCTGACCACAGATTATATAGACAAATTAAGCGACATTGGTAAATGGCTATCCCAATTGATTGACGATTGATAACATTTGTATAACTGGATTACGGAAGAGGTCTATGATAATAAATGAAAAATAACATCCACTTATTATTTACCTGTAAAATAAAAGAAAAAAATCAGCGCAAATGCAAAAATGAATGGCCTCGTCGACTTTGGTTATAAATAGGGGTAAATTCAGTAAAAAAAATCTCCCATTGACTTTCATGCTAATCTATGTATGGAAATAAATTTATACCTGATTTTCCCTTAGAAATTAGAAACTTTCATATATCATTCATGAAAGTACAAATGTAGCCCTATCATTTGCAACAATAAAAACATAGCGGTCATGCGGCATTTTGGGCAATCACATGGCCTTGTTTACAAACAATGTAGATTCGCACTGAATTCTTATACTAACCCCCATTACATTTCAACCCTGTAGGGGAAAAAAATTAGCACATTCAGCATTTATTTTTTATTTTTTTTTCAACTCTAGTTTTGATCCATCTACCAGAAAATATTTATTACAAACATTATCTACCAATCAGAAGAGCACATGACTTCAGTTTTGAACAGAAAGCTCTCCCCCAATTGGGCGGTCCCTGATGACGTATATTTATTTACTGAATTTACCCCTATAAACGTTTTCTGGTCCTATTTTTATTCTACGAAGACGGTCAAGGAGAGGAGAGGAGAATTAACAAAAATTCATAGAAGAAATGAAACTCGCCGGAGATAATGCCCAGAATAAACAATGTTTGTGTTTAACAACCTACACCTGCAACAGAAGTTGAACCCTAATGAAGAAGCTGCACAGGTAAGTAAAAAAAGGAAGACGAGAATATAAAAGACGTGACCTCCAACAAGCAGTGCAACCTGTGAAGACAAATATTCAACTCCACATTAGAAATACTTAAACAATTGCTGTTCAGGCTTGACCAGGTAATCCCTTATAAACTTACTTATCACTTGTTTATACCATGTGCAAATGAAATTGATAGCATTGTTTCGAATACAACATATGTTGCTTTTGATACTCTACTACACCAATTCTGATAGCAAAAAATGTGTTACTAGTGAAAGTGGAATGATTTCTAATAAGCCTTACAGGTTAATGCAATACTAGTATACAACATTGAATTATGGACTTGCGCATTTGCAATTTTCATTTTTTTTCAATTTGCATGTGTAATTACAAACCTTCTCCATATTTCCAAATTCACCGACAACTTTTCAGAATCTTCCGGAACTCTGCCCTTCTTCATGGCTGTATATAACAAAACTACTATAGAAATTTTGCTTCTTATGGAAACTTTTCAACAATACTGTGATAACGTATTTCGCGATTACAGAACAGAATTTATTTCTCAAAGAATTAATGCTGTTTGGGCTGAACCTGACTTGTTGAGGAAGAATCTGTCAAGTAAGTCTACTGTTTAAAGGAATGCTGAAGTCGACAAATCATTTGACAAATACAAATCTATCAATGACACATGTAGCAACAGCCGTCTCTATTGGTTATAAAGGAGCCAATCATGATAAAACCATGTTCGTTTACCTATCGATAAAACATGTGTTGACCAGGATTAAAGAGACCACTTGTGCCTTAAGGCAATGGTCAATAGCCGGTTATGATGGTCCATCTTAAATTTTGGGCTCTAGATTAATGGATAAATCGTTCAATTGTTAACACTGTAATACCGATTATACCAATAAATCTGCGATTCAAAAGAATGTGATGGAAAGCCACGATGAATGTGATATCAATGAGAGTAGAACATTTGGTAAGCTTTTATTTGCTTGTGCCTGAACTGGGTCACATTGAAATAAACATGGCAAAAGGCTGCTTTAAATTGCTTTGGCATTGCTAAAAGAATTATCTAATATGCTGGGATTCCGAACCATTAGGGCACAAAGTTGCGGATAAAAATGCAACCGACCTCCATAAAGCCATTCAAATGATAGAGATAGCTCTATTTGGCTTGGCCGATGAACTAATTTTCAAGTATTGCGAGTTTTGTAAACTGAATATTTTAGTTGGTTTGCTGATGTGAAAACGAAAATTTCATCTTTACTTCTAAAGTTACTTTTACCTACCTCCCCAGTCTTTACCTCTTTAGAGCTGCTGTGAGGCGAAATAACTCATCTCTAATTTTAGTATCATGGATGAAATTTGCACCACTATTTTATTCATTGAATATGACAACTACCAAGAACTACACTGCAGAGACACAATGGAAGTGACTATGCCAGCGGGTGTTAAAACATTAGTTAACAACAACCAGTCTTTTTTCTTCTACTGGACATCCCAGCAAAGGGGAAGGAGAAGACTTTATCCTTGAGGCTGAGAATAGAACAAAATGTGGATGCCATCTGGTATTCCATCTGAAGACAGATGGTATATATAGTGTGCAGAAACCCATACTACTATCATGTTCAATACTTGTACTTTCAAGATTAAGACTGTTATTGCTATTGCTGTGTTCATCGTCAGAGTAATTTTTCTTGATTTTGTAATTCTAGTAATAAATATAATAATAGTATTTAAACATTAGGTAAACGCAATAGAATCTTGCTTAATCATAATTACCATACGTGATTATTTATTTCTTGTTAATGATTACAGACATATCGGATTTCTTCACAGGACTTAAAAACGATCAAAAGACAAAACAATTGCTATATTCTACAATATTAACACACAACATACAAAACTCGTTGTCTAAACTAATTGGAATTGAGTTAGACCTCCATTTTTAATGATCTGAAAATGTCATGGGGGTAGAATATCCGCGTATGAAAAACAAAGACTAAGCAATACTAACCTAACCCTAAAACGTAAATGCACATACCTTGTACAACTCTGTCTTGAAATGCATCGGCTGTGAGCTTTTTGGTCTAACTTCAAGGAAGACATCACTGCCAGTAAACACGTGCAGTTCTGCTGCCTATTTTCGAGTAAGGATTATTATTATTAATGGGTTATTATACGAATTCGAAATATTACTATATATAGATAAATTATTTTCAGATGAAAGACGATATTACAAAAATGATAGGAATGTCTTGATTTTAAAAACGACATCTATCATTATGATCTGACGGAAGAAATATTTTAGTGGAGATGCAGAATTCGTAGTCTTGAGGCTAAGAATGGGAGAACAAAATGTGGATGCCACCTGGTATTCCATCTGAAGACAGATGGTATAGAGTGTGCAGAACCCATACTACTTTCAAGTTCACCTCCATTTTTAATGATGTGAAAATGTCATGGAGTAGAACATCCGCGCATGAAAACCAAAGACTAAGCAATACTAACCTAACCCTAAAACGTAAATGCACATACCTTGTACAACTTTATCTTCAAATGTAACGGCTGTGAGCTTTTTGGTCTTACTTCAAGGAAGACATCACTGCCAGTAAACACATGCAGTTCTACTGCCTATTTTCGAGTAAGGATTATTATCATTATTAATGGGTTATTATACGAATTCGAAATCTTGTTATATATTGATGAATTATTTTTAGATGAAAGACGATATTTTTTTGATAGGAATGTCTGATTTTAAAAAAAGACATCTATCATTATGATCAGACGGAGGAAATATTTTAGTGGAGATGCAGAATTCGTAGTCTTGAGTTTTTTTTGCGGAACCAACAAGGTAATTCCACATTTGACGCATGCACTGACAGAGACATGAAACTAATATTTAGAAAGTAATATTTAAAAGTAGATTAGTTATACACAGATGAACTGTGCGAACTCTAATATTTTATTTACTTTATTTCAGCTTACAGAAATTTAATTGCAAGCAAATCATAGGATTATGTACTCTTTTAAAAGAAAGCGTAAAAAATGGGTCTTAACGTTACTTATTACAAAATACTTTTTAACAACTGAAAAATCCATCACAAACATCAATGGTGAAGAAATGGATTACGACTTGGTCAACTTCAGCTTTAACGCAAAGGAAAACTTGTAGACATACAATACTGATTACAAGAATGGCCATGACTTTCGAAAAGGAAGGAAATTACAACCTATCTTTGTGTTGCAATCAGATAGAGATTTTTTTATCGATATTGCAAAGTAAGTTGAAAACTATTCCTAATTGCAACTTTTCAAATTTATATGTAAGTACGTTACTATAATCGATAATAAAAGATCATAAAAGAACATTTAAAATGATTTGAAATTACACTTATCATATAATCGACACAGGTATAACTAGTTTAACAAATTTTTACTGGCAGGCAGCTAAGGATTCCTTTGGAACCTTTGCTAATAAAAATCCGATTAAAAAAAACCATGGGGCCAAAAATAGGAATAAACCATGGTTTAATAAATCATGTAAGCTGAAAAGAAAACAATTTCACTCGGCTAAATATAAATATAATAAACAGAAAAGTATAAAAAATAAGAATTCACTGAAAAGAGCAAGTAAGGAATACAAAAAAGAACTAAACAAATGTTTTCAAAACTATCAGTTGAAGACAGAAAAAGAGCTTCGTAATATATCAACAAATAACCCGAAAGAATTTTGGAAAGTTTTAAATAGATTCTCTCCTTAACAAAAAATGGAAAGTCCAATTTCACTAGAAGTAATGTATGCACATTTTAAGAAGCTTAACGAAAGTGTGGCAAATGAGGAGGAAGAGTTTCAATTACCTAACCTAGAGTTAAATGAGTTCGACGAAATTTTAAATGGGCCTATTACCGAGGAAGAAATTATCAAAGTCATTAAAAAATTAAAAAATAACAAAGCCGATGGATATGATGGAATAAGAAACGAGTTTATTAAAAATTCCATGTCTGTATGTTTACCTCTTTATGTAAAATTGTTCAATTTTGTATTCGACACGGGGATTATACCCGAAATCTGGTCAATGGGAATAATTATTTCCATTTATAAGAACAAGGGAGCTCTTAACGATCCAGACTCGTATCGAGGTATTACACTGGTATCATGTTTAGGTAAAGTATTTACAGCTATACTAAATAACAGACTAGACAAGTTTGCCCAAGAAGTAGAATTACTCTCAAAATGCCAAGCGGGATTTAGGAAAGGGTACTCCACACTTGATAATATATTTAGTTTATACTGTTTGATTCAACTTTATTTACTCTCTGGAAAACGTTTATTCTGTACATTTGTAGATTTCAAGAAAGCCTTTGATACTGTATGGAGGGTAGGACTGTGGCAAAAGCTTATTTCTACTAACATAACCGGCAAAATATTTAAGTCTATTTATAACCTCTATTCTAATGTCAAATCATGTGTAAGACATAACTCGAGTTGTTCAAATTTCTTTCCGTGCGAAGTTGGAGTTAGGCAAGGTGAAAACTTATCACCCTTTCTTTTTTCTCTTTTCCTTAATGATCGTGAAAGCTATTTTATTCAGCATGATATAACAGGTTTAGAAAAGGTAAATGAATACTGTCTAAATGAACTAGGCATTTATATTCGAATTTTCTTGTTATTATATGCTGATGATACAATATTATTGGCAGAATCAGCTAACGATTTACAAATAATGTTAAACAAGTTTGATGAATACTGTACTGACTGGAAACTAAATGTAAACACTGATAAGACAAAAGTAATGGTGTTTGAGAAGGCGAAGCGTAAAAGAAATATGAGATTCATGCTAAGGGGCGAGGAGTTACAGCTCACCGACAGTTATAATTACCTGGGATTATTAATGAGATACAATTGTAATTTTAATTTATCAAAGAAAAAACTTGTTGAACAATCACAAAAAGCACTGTATGCATTATACTATAAGTTACGAAATGTAAACATCCCTTCAGATCTGCAGTTTCGACTATTTGATTGTATGGTCGCTCTTTATGGGTCGGAAATCTGGGGTCATGAAAATGTTGACATGATTGAAAAGGTGCACTTGAGTTTCCTAAAAAGAATCCTGAATGTTAGATCAACAACACCAAACTATATGGTCTATGGGGAAACTGGCAGATTTCCATTAAAAATTAATATCAAAACTAAATTACTATGTTTTTGGTCAAGGCTAGTGCAAAGCAGTAGTAACAAACTATCTGGGATCTTGTTTCAGTTAATGTATAACTTACATAACTCAGGCCAATACTCATTTAAATGGTTATCTTCTTTGAAACAAATTTTAGATGATACAGGATTTTCTTTTGTCTGGAATGCACAGGGTGATATCAAAAGTTCGGATATTAAAAAAGAAATAAAACAGAGATTGGTTGACCAATTCGGACAGAGCCTATCTGCTGATATGACAAACTCATCTAGAGGTGTGTTTTATGCTTCATACAAAACAATGTTTTGTTTAGAGCCATATTTACTCAATCTTAAAGTGGCAGATCGATACATCTACAGTAAATTTAGATGTTCAAACATCAAAATCCCTATAGAAGTTGGTCGGTGGAAAAATACACCAAGAGAAAATCGTATATGCTGTCACTGTAATTCAAATACCATTGGTGACGAATATCATTATTTTTTTGTATGTTCCAATAAACAAATTATGTCTTTAAGAGAAAGGTATATACCTACATATTACATAAAAAAATCCTTCCCAATTGAAATTTACTGGTCTATTATCACACTGTAACGTGCCAGTGCTAACAAAAGTGTGCATGTTTCTAAGACATATTGAAAAAATATTTTCATAATTCATAGCATGTTACAATAATTTCTAACCACGTTGCAATTAAGAATTTTGCAAACAAATCAACCAAATATAAATTATTTCAGTTTTATTGTATGATATCAATTATTAATCTATTGTGTGACTTGCTTGTAAATGTATAAGTATGTATGTAATTTTTAATGTATAATGGTAATCCTCTTGTAGCACCCTACGTGTGCCTAAGTTGTAATAAATTGTCTTGTCTTGTCTTGGTATATGATAAAAATTATAATTTTACTACCAATAAACTACAATTACTACTATATTACTACTACTACTACTAATTGTGTTTGATTAACAATTTATGATTTTTTTCTTTTTGATTTTGCAGCAAGCCAAAAGCTACAATCGAAAAAGAAATATTGACAGCTTTGTAAGAAATCGATATGACGCTTAGATGCCTAAACTATATAATTGTCCATACAAACAACGCTATTTTGCTGGATCTTCCAAGTGCTCCACGAAACCTCTTTCTAAATTATTAACATCTATTTTATCAGCAACCAAAGCCGGTCTTCAGAGTTTTTGTAAAACGGCATATTATAGAGATGGCGTGAATCTGAGGTGGATACTGACAAATTCCAAAGATCTTTTAGAGTACATACAACCTAAGACTCTTTCATCTTGCAATAGTATTAAAACATTTAACTTTTCTACACTTTACACAAGTATTTCATATTCCAAACTAAAAGACAACTTGAAAGAGTTGGTATTGCTTTATTTCATAAACTAGAGGCTCTAAAGAGCCTGTGTCGCTCACCTTGGTCTATGTGAATATTAAACAGAGGAAGCAGATGGACTCATGACAACATTGTGTTTTGGTGATGGTGATGTGTTTGTACATCTTACTTTACTGAACATTCTTGCTGCTTACAATTATCTCTATCTATAATGAACTTGGCCCAGTAGTTTCAGTGGAAAATGTTAGTTAAAATTTACAAATTTTATGAAAATTGTTAAAAATTGACTATAAAGGTCAATAACTCCTTAGGGGTCAATTGACCATTTCCGTCATGTTGACTTATTTGTAAATCTTACTTTGCTTAACATTTTTGATGTTTACAGTTTATCTCTATCTATAATAATATTCAAGATAATAACCAAAAACAGCAAAATTTCCTTTAAATTACCAATTCAGGGCAGCAACCTATCAACGGGTTGTCCAATTCATCTCAAAATTTCAGGGCAGATAGATCTTGACCTGATAAACAATTTTACCCGATGTCAGATTTGCTCTAAATGCTTTGGTTTTTGAGTGATAAGCCAAAAACTGCATTTTACCCCCTATGTTCTTTTTTTAGTCATGGCGGCCATCTTGGTTGGTTGGCATGGTCACGCCACACATTTTTTAAAGTACATACTCCAATGATGATTGTCGCCAAGTTTGGATTAATTTGGCCCAGTAGTTTCAGAGGAGAAGATTTTTGTAAAAGATGACTAAGATTTACGAAAAATGCTTAAAAATTGTCTATAAAGGGCAATAACTTCTATAAGGGTCAATTGACCATTTCGGTCATGTTGACTTATTTGTAGATCTTACTTTGCTGAACATTATTGCTGTGTACAGTTTATCTCTATCTATGATAATATTCAAGATAATAACCAAAAACAGTAAAATTTCCTTAAAATTACCATTTTAGGGGCAGCAACCCAACAATGGGTTGTCTGATTCATCTGAAAATTTCAGGGCAGATAGATCTTGACCTGATAAACAATTTTACCTTGTCAGATTTGCTCTAAATGCTTTGGTTTTTAAGTCAAATATAAGCCAAAAACTGAATTTTACCCCTATGTTCTATTTTTAGCCATGGCGGCCATTTTGGTTGGTTGGCCGGGTCGCCGGACACATTTTTTAAACTAGATACCCCAATGATGATTGTGGCCAAGTTTGGTTTAATTTGGCCCAGTAGTTTCAGAGGAGAAGATTTTTGTAAAAGTTAACGACGACGACGGACGCCGGACGCAAAGTGATGGGAAAAGCTCACTTGGCCCTTTGGGCCAGGTGAGCTATAAAGAATGGCCAACGTAGATGCAAGTATCTTATCTTGGGGAGCGATAAATCCTACTTTGTAAAGAATCACTTTGATTCAAACAAAAAATTCTCTGAAACTTGACATTATCAAGATGCTTGATTTAGAACATATTTGTTATGATTTGAGGACGTGTTTTCGACAGGCTGTCGGCAATCAGATAGGAACCTATTGTGCCCCTCTTTTTCCTGACTTCATACAGGAACTTCTTAGGAAGAAAGATATGAAGTTAGCAATAATCTTTAACTTTACTTTCCGCTATATGAATGATATTCTCTCACTAAATAATTCCCCTATTGAACGCATCTATCCCATCGAACGAGAGATAAAGGATACAACCGATACAGTAAGTCGGCCTCATATTTTGACTAACATCTAGAAATTGACAATGAGGGTCGGTTGAAAACAAAATTTACGACAAAAGAGATGATTTCAGCTTCCCAATTGTGAACTTCCCATTTCTAAGTAGCAACACTTAAGCAGCGCCTGCATACGGAGTACATATCTCCCAATTGATACGATATTCCCGTGCTTGTATTTTCTATCATGATTTATATATTTTTTGAAAAATCTACCAGTTTACATGGTCTTTACGACTAATTCTGGTTCAAATAATAATTTAGATATTTTTGTCGTTTAGTGGCAAATCAGATTCTGATGAATATGAACTGTTTCAGCATTAATATAGATTAGGTAGATGGTTTTTTAGTTCAAATGGATTTACACTAGTCATTTCTTGGACCCTTTATAGCTTATTGCTGGGTTTGAGCCAAGTGTTAAAGGCCGTACTTTGACCTATAATGAATTACTTTTACAAATGGTGAATGGGTGGAGAGTGGTCTCATTGGCACTCAACCACATCTTCTTAGGGATACTGTTAAATTGCATATTACAATTCTTCTTAAAAAGGTCTTATAGACAGATTAATTAAATTATCAGCCACGAAAACAGTAACGTTAAGGTTTATGACCACTTCTGTAGCCATGTGAATTACGAATTTTTCAACCTAAAACAGTATCAAAACCGCAAAATTGATGAATAATAGAGGTGGGCCATTTTGTACAGATACCCAGGGGAAACTTCGTACAAAGCATTATTATCGATTGTTTCAGATAGGCTATCTATTCATTGCATTTAATAGAAAAAGGGCATATGGTGGCAAATAAAACGACGACTCCTTTTAAAACAATCCACAGACTTTTCTTATAAAATTTAGAATTTTGATTATTCACTTGTTTTTCTATGATGAGCTAGCGTTTACAAAAAGTCCAAAACAACTGTTATATATTTAGATATATATTATTTGTATATGTGTAATTCAGTTTATATGTTTTACGGAACTGTACAAGTGATGTCCGGAAATGCCTTTTTGTTTTACTCTCTCTCTTATTAAAATGTCGTTAACGTAAGATGTGTTTTTGTTCATGAGCTAGTCGCAACCCCAACACTAGTATTAATAAGACGAGGCGATATCGTTACATGGTGGAGTGACCCTAAAAAGATTATTAGGAGACTTTTAACAATTTTATGAGAATATTTGCTGTTTTTAAAAGACATTTTACTGATTATTTTTGAAAATGTGACTCCCGTTGATAATACATGTAGACCCCATACACGAGGACGACACACGTGGTTAATTCGTCAATATGGATACATTATGAGAGCATTATACTAGTGAATTATTCGAACAAATATTTATTTTAAAGCTATATATCCAAACAAACATAGAGACATTTATTTTAATACATTGAATCGTCATTTATGCAAATTAGATGATTCTTCCCCGTGTCAGAAAACATCATGGACGTCCGTGGGTATATTCAAATATATATGGTCTTGTATAGACGGAATAAATTGAAATAATATGAGATTGCAAAAATAAAGATTAATTATAGTATGCATTGCCTGTATTTATTTTCATTTATGTAGAATGTGAGATTTATCTCATTTCTGCTCGTCTGCTTACAGCTGAGCGTACAGTATGTGAGATTTTTCTCATTACTGATTTTTCAGTGTGATATATATAAAACATTGTATTTTTATTGGGTAAATGTCGGAATCTGACAACGAGTCTGTATTTACAGACGATTTTCTATTATATAACCAAATAACAGACGACATAGAACCCGATATTGGCTATTTATTGCAACCACCGGCTTCTCCACTACAGTTAAATACTTCGTTTAGTCTGCCAAATGTAGAGACACCAATTACCCCTGCCTGGACACAATTTGATAAATTTCAAACCTCAGATTTTACCAATTCTAGTACGCCAAATACCGTAGTTTGACGACGAAGTTCAACCTCCCATATCAAATTTCAAACATAATTCTTTTCACAAAATGGAAAAGTTAGCAAATTGCCGTAAATTTGGGGGATACCCACATGAAAATGCATTCCAGTTTTTGAGTGAGTTTGAGTCTTATGCCGTGTTACATCATATATTACCGGAAGAGGATGCTAGAAAAATTGCCGCTTTTCATTTACACCTTTGTGGCCCAGCTCTTACTTGGTTCAATACTCTTCCAGCCGACAATAAGCAATTATGGCAAACTTTTGAACAGGTTTACAAGAAGCAATATATTGATATTGATTTTCGAAGTCCAACTATACTTCTTGAAGGTGAAATATTTGAAACATTAAAACTTTCAAAAGGGCAATCAATTGACGATTTTTATGCTCAACTACTTGAAAAAGCAACAATTTTGCACAAGAGTGATCACGAAATATTGATTAAATTTATAAAGGGTTTGCCTGATCAACTCGCCTTTTTTGTTCGGGCAGGTCACCATAGTGATAGCGCAAATTGCCTAGCAGCTGCCAAAATGGGCGAAGCTTACGGTTATCGAAAGGACGAAGCACCACTTGTAGCTGCTGTTACTAAATCTGCCAATAACACACCCGCTGAGGTGAAAGATTTAAACAATTTCAAAACCGATGTAGTTAGTGAATTACAAGGACAAATAAACAGTCTAACCCAAGCCGTGTCAAAACTTGCCACAAACTTTTCACAGCAACTAGATAATTCTCGTGATGTAAAAGAAAACGATCGGTTTTCTCGTCCACGAAATCGAGATCGTCAAGTATATCAATATGACCGCGGACTGTGCCGTAAATGTCAAGCGCCAGGACACTTTGCACGTGCCTGCAATTGGAATGAACAGGGTAATATAGATTCCTCATTTATTTGTCATATTTGTGGCCAAACGGGCCATAAGAGTCCACAGTGTGTAAACTATTCGGGAAACCGGAGGAACCCGGGGTTCACAGGGCAGGACCCCCGGGGCGGCGACTAGATAAAATTTCTGTACACGAGTCTGCCCATGTTATTAATAACATTTCTGATAAAACTGTAAATTATTCAGAATCAACTGAATGTACAAGTGACGACGATTCAACATTTGTTTGTAAATTTTTGCATATGCCTGTGCGAATTGCAAATCAGGAAATTTCAGCATTAATTGATACAGGTAGCTCAATAAATGTCATGTCTTCGCAACTTTTTAATTTAATACCCGATTCCATGAAGTCCGAGTTTAGTGCTACGAGTGACAAAATTACTTTAGCGAATAATCAAACAGTGCAGATTTATGGAACTGCTAAGGTTAAAATTTCTGTGCCCCAAGGAAAGCACTGGATTCCTGTATATATTTTAGCGCAAACATCGCATCCTTTAATTTTAGGAACGCATTATTTGTATTCCAAGAATATCGTTCTTGACTTTAGTGATTGTTGCATAAAATCTAAACAGTTCAAAGTTCTAACTCAAAGTCCTGCTTCTTTACCTCCGAATTCAGAAGTCCTTATTTGGGGACACGTAAATGGAAAAGTGCAATATGGAATGCAAGGTATATGTACTTCTAAAATATCTAAAGACCGAGGAGTCATAATATCAAAAGCTGTAGTGACAGTTAATCAAGAGAAACAAGTCCCGATTAAAATATTGAATTTTACTAATGAAACTGTACATTTGAATAAAGGACAGATTATAGCGGAGCTTGAACCATTTTCTAAGGATCATGTATGTATGCCTTTAAGTGAAAATAATGACACTCATTTTGTTCAAAATATTCAATTGTCGGCTGAACCGGTGATTAAAAATACTGAGATCGACTCTAAATTTATTTCTCATTTTAATATTCCCGAATACTTAACTGAAGTACAGAAATCGACATTGATTGAATTTTTACTTTCTAATAAAGAATTATTTGTGACCGAGGAAAACCCTGACTTAGGCTTTACCAATGTTGTTCAACACCAAATATGTTTGAAGCCCGACTTTAAACCGAAACACCAACGTTCATATCGTTTAACTCCTGAAAAGAAGGATATTCTAAGACATCATTTAGATGAACTTTTGAGACAAGGTGTAATTGCACCGGTAGACGAAACAGAAGATGTCCCTATTACAAGTCCGGTTGTACTTGTGTCGAAAAGAACATACCAAAAAGGCAAAGCAAATGCTTCATCGAAAGAGACTAGTTTGTCAAAATTTCGTTTCTGTTGTGACTCTGTGTATTTAAATTCCATGACTCAGCACTTTTCGTATTCAATCCCAGATTTACAAGATCTCACTGAATCGTTTTCTACAAAAACACCGAATTTTCTGACATCAATAGACTTATCGTCTGGATTTTTTCAGCTACCGATTTCAAAAGACAGTCAACGTTACACAGCCTTTAATACATGTTTTGGTACTTTTAAATTTTTAAGATTACCGATGGGACTGAGCTCATCTCCAGCATCTTTTCAACTGTTGATGGATAAAATACTTAAAGGATTAACTTTTAAATCATGTTTGTGCTATCTTGATGATATCCTTATTGCATCCGAAACATTCGATCAGCATATTGAAGATTTACGGAACGTTTTTCAAAGACTTTCGAATGCTGGTTTAAAGCTGGGACCCAAAAAGTGTACTTTTGCTCAGAACTCTTGCATATACTTAGGTCATAAAATTTCAAATAAAGGAATTGAGCCACCACCGGACCGTGTTCAGGCCATCGTTGATTATCCTATACCAAAAAATGTGAAAGAGTTACGCCGCCTTGTTGGTTTATTTAATTGGTTTCGGAAATACATCAAAAATTTCAGTGCGGAAATGGAACCTCTGACGAGACTTTAAAAGAAATATGAACGTTTTAGCTGGACCGATGAACAACAACGTGCATTTCAGAATGTTAAATCACTCCTGCTAGATTCTCCTATTCTAGCCTTTCCAAACTTCAAGTTACCATTTAGACTTGCTGTAGACTCTTGTTGTAAGGGGATTGGTTACGTGCTATATCAGTAAATGAGCGAAACTGATGAAATTCGTGTTATACGATTCGGATCTAAGGCACTTAGTAAATGGCAGAAATCATATGGCCCAACAAAGCTAGAATTACTTGGCATGGTTACCGCCGTTTTCGAATGTTCATCATACCTACGTACACAGCCGTTTGTTATAGAATGCGACCACCAAGCGTTGAAACCGCTATTTAGCAACCAACTGAAAGGCGCCATTTATGAGCGATGGATTGCTATTTTGCAGCAATATAATTTTGAAATTCAATACAAACCTGCGAGGGAAATGCAAGTTCCGGATGCTTTGTCACGATGCACTCAAGAGACTAATAACGCCTTTGAAAGTCCAGACGAGCAAGATCCGTACTTCCCATATGAACCGGAAAATACAGGTCAAATAATTGTTCCAGGAGGTATTCAATTGACCACTTTATTACATGACTCGGATACTAGCGACAGTAAAAATTTACAATTGAACAATATTTGTCTGCCTGCGCAAGTTCCGATGAACACCGTCGATAATAGTGTTCCACGCAAAAATGTATTGTTACAGGCACAAAATGAATATGATGCCGACACTGAAGACATTGAACAGCAGTTTGCACGTGTAGCAAAGAAACGTAAACCGCGAAAAACGATACAACTGTACCCACGAAAGAAATATAACGCAGTGAAAAAATCAGAACCTTTGAATAAACTGACCGATTGTGACTCAAAGCATACTCAAATATCGATTTCTGATCAGTTGAACCAGTTTGAAAAAGTTGATCAACAAATCACTCAGTCGACTAATTTACCAAAATCGGATCAAATATTTGATCAAAGTACTGATAGTGCTACTTCTCAATGTGATGCAACATTTTTCAATCAAAGCACTGAAGGTTCTCAAAATGAAGAGCCAGACAAAATATTTAATCAAAGCACTGCAAGTGATAATGTACAGGATTTGGACAAAATATTTGAGCAAACTACTGACATTAATGAAACGCAGGTTACTTATATTAGTGAAAATGAAATCACGAACAATTATACCAACAAACGAGACTCTGATACTGGTATTGATAGTGATCCAAATGTAAATATTTTGAAATTGATTGACATTTTTCGGGAAAAGGGATTTAGCATAGAGTCGATACATGAATTGCAGCGTAATGATACAAACTGCAGACCGTTAATTATGTATCTTGAAAGAAACGAACTACCAAAGCTGCAGAAAGAAGCGCGCAGACTTCTTTTATTAATACCAAATTTTCACTTGATCAATGGAATATTATTTCATACACGAAATAGAAAATCAGTGCGTGCAAAAACAATGAATAATTTTCAGCTAGTTGTCCCGGAAATTTCATTGAAAACAATAATTGCATTACATCATGATTCGACATTAGGTGGACATTGTGGTATACAAAATACTCTTGATTTAATCCAAGAACAGTACTATTTTCCGAATTTGAGTGAAAAAGTAACTGATTATATTCGTTCATGTCATGAATGTCAAAGCAGGAAAACTACCACACTAAAAACAAAAGCGTCCATTACGTCATTTCCTACGCCGTGTGCACCATTTGAAGTTTGGGAGATGGACCTTCAATATGGACCCGTCCCTGTCTCTCGAAGTGGCAATTCTTACATTTTTACTGCAATTGACTTATTTAGTAAATACATGTTTGCAGAGCCGATACCTAACACTGATCCGTTAACAGTAGGAAATGCTCTTGTTAGATTAGTCACGCAATTTGGAGTTTGTCGAACTATCGTTAGTGATCAAGGATCGGAATTTATTGGTAAATGTTTCCGAGAAGTTTGTCGTTTATTGGATATTATTCAGGAATATACCCCTAGCTTCGCTCATCATTGTTTGGGAGCATGTGAGAGACCTCACAGAACTTTATCGGAAAGACTAACACCGTTATTGTAAAAGGAAAACCATGGGAGGACGTATTACCGGGAATAGTATTTTCGATGAACAATACGCCAAACCAAAGTGTTGGATTTTCGCCTTTTGAAATAGTGTTTTGGAAAAGACCCCAATTTCCGTTGTCTCTACATATTAAGGACACCGACTTTTCGTCTGTACCTAAAGATTGCCATACGTATCTGAAACAGCAATGTGAAAAATTAAACATTATACGTACTGAAGTCGAGAAAAATGCTATCAATTCAAAAGTTAAAATGATGGACCGAGTAAATAAGGACAAAATATCAAATATTTCATTTAATGAAAACGACTATGTTTATTTGTTGAAAGAGCCAACCGGGTCAGGACAAAAATTTAAGAATAAATTTGCCGGTCCATATGTGATTTCTGCAGTAAATAGCCCTCATATGTACACCCTGAAGGACCCACACACGAACAAAATTCTATCAAAGTCAGTGCATATCAATAGACTGAAATCTGCGTATGTGAGAAAACCAAATCCGTCAAAATATTTTATGGACCCTGTTCATACGAAACTAGACGATGTTGAAGTGCAAGATTATACATCTATGGATGAGGATAATACGCCTGTTAAGGACAACCAGAACACCAATAATGACAATTTATCTGAAAATACTTCCGATTCTGATAATACAAGCAAATCAGACAATATTTTGATTGTTGAAAATAGTACAGCCATGTCTCGCCCAAAGCGCACTAAGAAATTACATGCTAGGTTCAAAGATAATAATTTCATTCATTTTAGTGAGGTTGACGTATCTAGCGAATCAAAGTCTGCAAGTCAGTTAAAAGTGAAAAGATTTCTAGCGCACAAAATTATGAATGGAAAAAGAGCGTATCTTGCTCATATAGTTGGTGAACCAGCCCAACACGCTATGTGGCTTCAAGAACATCAGCTTGGACCGAAAGCAAAGGCCAAATTAAAATCTCGACCTCCGCCAAAAATTTAAACATTTTTATTGTCATATCATCATCTTTATTTAATTAGCGTCCACCATTTATATACTCGTTAGATTTATCTCATGAGTACATGCGCGATACAACTGTATATATATATATTCACAAGTAGACTATTTGTCTGTGAGAGTTTTCTCATGACTACATGCGCAATACAACTGTATATATTCACAAGTTACTATTTGTCTGTGAGATTGATCTCATGACAATTTAATGAAGTAGCTATGTAAAACGTAACATTTATCGAAATTTGGAACATCGACTCATGATATTAATAATTCGTCAAGGATCTGTGTTTGCCGTCTGTATTTCATTCTTTCGCAAACTTACTTGTGAGATTTATCTCATAGTAAGATATCCGTTATACTGGATATCCGTAAATAAAGACCAAGAGGCAAAAGAAAAGAGAATTGTGAACATTTATTGTGTGTTCCCTATTATATTTTGTATTATTATGCATTGATGTTTTATTATATCATTCCGGCATCACTTACATATATGCTTATTGCAATATTTTGTATTGATTATTGATAACATGAATAATTTTGTTTGATAATCATGGTTTTTTTTTGTAATGAAGCTTTTATTAGAATTTAAAGGCAGTTAGCCTAAATTACTTTTGAAAGGCAAATTCCTTGACTTTAGAACATGTAGTTAAAAGAAGGGTTTTTTTGTGTTTTTTTTTCATTTTGAATATAGGATTTTGCGTATCGTATAAAACTTTTGTTTGTAATTTCGAAAGTTGCAAGGATTAGTTAAAGACTTAATCGTCTTGTCAAAACTTTATAAAGAAACTACACTTTATTTTAAGAAATGAACATTGTTTTTTCTGTCGTGCGGATTGTTAGTGAAATAAGTTTAATACCCCCAAAACATGGAAATTGGAATAGTAAGGCATAGATAACCAAATGAGATTGTATTAATACCTGTCAGTGACTTTTATATGTTAATCACGAATAACCTGAGTAGTATTGCTGTGAGTAGTATGGTTCACGAGAAATTCAGAGTGCATGAGAGTTTTATGATCAGTCTGGTCTTATATTGTATTTTTGTGTGAGACTCTTTGAAAGTGTGCATATTTTATCACGTTTAGCATTTATCTACAAAATAAGAGTAAGGTCTCTGGTGATTTCATAGTAATTTATATCATATGATATTAACTGTCACGTTTATGACGAACAAGATATTTTCTATACATGTAGTACTCTGCAATTTGTTACAAGATGCTTATTCCGCAAAGTTATCCATACCAGTTACTGGTTTGTTTTTATATATTGAAAGTTGAGAGAATTTTGAATATTATGAAAGTTAGAAAGATATATTGGTATTATTGATCATGTATTTTATTTGATTATGGTATGAATTCCACATATGCAAAAATTCATTAGGAATTTTCTTTCTGCCGGGGGATGTTATATATTTAGATATATATTATTTGTATATGTGTAATTCAGTTTATATGTTTTACGGAACTGTACAAGTGATGTCCGGAAATGCCTTTTTGTTTTACTCTCTCTCTTATTAAAATGTCGTTAACGTAAGATGTGTTTTTGTTCATGAGCTAGTCGCAACCCCAACACTAGTATTAATAAGACGAGGCGATATCGTTACACAACCTTTAAATTCCAAAAAACCTCTTGCTGAGTCACTAAAGTCGAATGCAATCTGGAAGGTGTGCTTGAATAGGTCCGTATTTGATATACCAATATCTAAATTTATGTGTTAAGGAAATCATTGCTAGCACTGCATACAAATATCCTCTATCTATTAAGCACCGAATGACCAAATATGAGAGTACAAGGGGAAAAGCTGTGGATTTTCTATTAAAATTTCCACATGTATAGCAGTGCATCAACACATGGGTTCATAATCCTCAACAGAATTGTAGTTTTTAGTGGTTCATTAACCTTCTGCACAAAGGCAATACCTGCAGGCCGAGCAGTTAGTTGTCGTTAATATTTGACCATGGGAAATATTTCAAACTTGTTTCGCTTTATTATGGTGACATCAGGTATGAACAATGATATGCGGGAATTTCTTTTGAAACAGTTCAATGTGATTCCGTATATAAATAAATGATCTAGGATGGATAGCAAATTCTTGATCTTGAACTTCATACAGATAGTGCTGGTTGACTAGGTAAAGGTTGTGGTGCTTATTGCAATGGTCAAAAGTAAAATCACAAAAATACTGAACTCCGAGAAAAATTCCAACGGCAATATCAAATGATAAATCACATCAAACGAATGGACAACAACTGTCATATTCCTGAATCGGTGCAGGCATTTTCAAATGTAGAAAATTGTGGATTGAACCTCACTTGTTTGACAGTCGCATCACATTCCATTATATTTACAACGATGCATGAACAAAACAGACACACTAGGTAATCTTGTCAAAATAGGGGTAAAGCAGTCATCCCCTTGTCAAAATCTCAGTCAGAAAAAAAAACAAACAAACATTTAACAAAAGAAAAACAAAAAAGCATATATCAAATTTAACAACTATCGTGTACTTGGCTGGGGACTATGGTAAGCGCAAGTAACGAGAGATGAATAAACTGTACGTTGTTCAAATCAATTTTTATTACATGATGACCATGCTCTTGCATCGGCAGACGACAACTCAACGTAATGATAATAGCTAAAACATGTTTTCTTACATAATAGTATAAATTGTGTGAGGCAGTCCCGATAACCAGAAGACCCAAAATAGGAATATAACATCCCCGCCCCAAATTATAAAACTTGGAAAATTTTGTCTGGTTATTGAAAGTGCCGAACACATTACAATATAATTTAGGAATCCATTACATATTTCTACTTTCATACTGAAGTATACTCTGAGACATTTTATACCATTTCTTGCTATTATTGCTTAAACAAGCATACATGTTTATGGATAATAATAAAATTGATGTGTCAATACTCATGATATTGTATATTTTGTGTTCCTATCTTTGTGAAATTAGTAGAAATCTATAATCTTGAATTGACTTCAAATGAAAATATCAAACTACAAAACCTTACAACCAGACACGCACACATCACTCACTCACACACACATACAAGACCAACATTATCATATGAAACAGTAGATTTTATGTCGCACACGAACTTAAGTACCAAGCACAATTTTATATTCCCCTATATGTGTCTTAAATGCAAGTAAATTTGGTTGACAAAAACCAGTTAGTATACAGTTATAAAATATCGGCATAATGGTAGTTGTAGCTTAACGCAGTCTTCTTTTATAAATCTCGGAGGTGCAATCATCACCAATAAAGCTAAAACTAATGTTTTAACGACAGGTTTTTCTCTCTGACTATAATCCATCCTAATCGAACATATAATATAGGCGATACAATTATCACCAAACAAAAACGGAAACTAAAGTCTTATTACAACGGGATTTTCATTCTAACTGTACACCAGTATAATTGAGCACTTATTTACTTATTGGCGATACAAGTATCACCAAACAAAACTGAAACTAAAGTCTTATAACAACGGGATTTTCTTTCTGACTATACCAGCATTATTGAAAACTTATTATAACATTGGCAATACAATCATCACCAAACAAAAACGGATACCGACCTTCCTGAGCTTTCGGTGGTAATTGTGAACCTGTAAGCCACTCGGCGTTATCGGCGGGTTCACCAACTTTTTGCACGAGATATAGAAATCCTCCCATATTTCGCTTTTTCGCCAAAATAAGTTTGACTTTAAAAACGCCACCATTATCTGTTTCCGACGCAACAGAATCTAAATTTGTAAAATCAGAATCTTGATATCTTGCCAGTAAACGATTTTTTCTAGAAGAATGTCTAAGTTCATTTACATGTTGCAGAAAAGAGGGACGAAAGATACCAAAGGGACAGTCAAACTCATAAATCTAAAACAAACTGACAACGCCATGGCTAAAAATGAAAAAGACAAACAAACAACAGCACACACGACACAACATAGAAAACTAAAGAATAAACAACACGAACCCCACCAAAAAACTAGGGGTGATCTCAGGTGCTCCGGAAGGGTAAGCAGATCCTGCTCCACATGCGGCACCCGTCGTGTTGCTTATGTGATAACAAATCCGGTAAATAGTCTAATTCGGTAGGTCACATTCATGAAAGGGAAGGGGATTGTAGTTACGACGTAAGGAACGTATCCGATATCATTTGTGAAACGGTTATTCCATAACAGTCAACCAACTCGTGATGGAGTCCGTAAAATTTACGACGGGATGATTTCAACTTCACCCTTTGGAACTCTTGGTTTAATAGCTTCCTTGTGAGCAGCAACCCTCTATCAAGAAAATCATGATAGGAAATGCAAGCACGGGAATATCGTATCAATTGCAGATCAAGTTCATCCGAATTATCGTTGCCTTGTCTGACAAAATATCGAACTGAGACACTTCAGTTTCTGTCGTACTTTGAAAAGAGCTAGATGTGTCCCTTCGAAAATATGGTTTAGGGTTAGGTTCCCGGATATTTGCAAGTTTTAATCGATTTATGTGTACTGGTTGTTTAAATTGACGTTTTCCGTTTGGATCCCGCAAAAGTCTTAAATGTTCACACGGTATGTTCGTGACTACAAATGGACCATCGTATTTTTACATCAGAGGCCCCTGAGGGGCCTCGGGTGTATTGCCATCGCCTACTTTTCAAAAATCAAAGAGATGCATATATAATTAGTTTTGGAATGATAACCGACATTATAGACCCGCGGACCTATATAGTGCAGAATAAAATTCCGTATCGCTTCTTTTAAATTTATGTTTTCAATGGATACTCAGTTTTTTTTAATTTTTCTTAATGCAAATTTATATGAAAATGTTTTGTCGTTAGAAATATTTGTATATTAATCAAACGATCTTCAATATCAATGACGTGTCGAAAA
Organism: Mytilus galloprovincialis; assembly: GCF_965363235.1. NCBI lineage: Eukaryota > Metazoa > Mollusca > Bivalvia > Mytilida > Mytilidae > Mytilus > Mytilus galloprovincialis. Next base: position 39,901,274 of record NC_134840.1, on the reverse strand, counting down.
ATTGTTGTTGCGGATGAATACCACGAGTGCGCAAGAGGGCAAGAGCGAGCGTGTAGAAAATCGAGAGGAAATCAATTCACACATTTATACACAGAAAGGTAATTATATTTCAATTATTTGATTTGGAGTAACCTTTTTAAACCGTGTGTAGCATAATTGTATATCATATTATCGTAGCAAAACCAGGAATATTTAATCTGGCACAATATGAAAATAATTTCTCTGTTTACGTTTCCTGTCGCCATTTTGAAAATACCAGCCAAAGGGGGGGGGGGGGGGGTTCCAACTATATATGTCCCCATTCAAATGCATTGATCAGCCAAAAATGTGGGGTGCCAACACCGGAACCCCCCGATGGATCCACCAATGAGACACACACACGTGGAACTATTTTCTTTTTTTTTAAGATACTGTTTCGGATTTTCGTTCCTTCTCCGACTAAGTTTGTTGCATTAGTCATTGTTAGTATATATGTAAATTATGTCCCTTGTAAAAACTGGAATGAAAAACAGAAATTTATAATGACTTTGAATATGTAAGTTATATTTAATTATTGGTTGATTTTATTGTTTATATTTATATGTCATATTCATAGAATCTTCGTCTTACTTTACACTGAAATGACAGAGTCTGGGTAAATCAAATTTTACAATACTGAATTACCATACATGTCATAAGTGATGGTACACAGGCAATTGTTTGTCGATGTGGTGTTTAGTTTCTATCCACACCCTTACGAAAAATCAAGTGATTTTGTGATTTTTCAAAGGGTGTGGGTAATAAACCCCTCATTGACAGAAACAAGTGCCTGTAAGTCCCTACCTAACTTACTAGCCAAAAGATATATTGGTAGTCCAAATAAATATGACGTCTGGCAAGGCTATTTTAATTTTTTCTGGGACGCCTTCCTACGACGTCATAACGCTGAAGCCATTTTTTGGTATATGATTGCTTTCAAGCAATCTGTAGACTTATACCGGTGGCTCATGGCATTGCCCTCACGTCAATCGTTTTATTCTGAACATTAAGGAACATCTCAGATTCTCATGATTGTCTTGCTGTAAAAGGTAAAAACAAACAAAGGGATTGAACTTAAACAACTTTCCTATAATGTTCTTTTCATAATCTTCATGTTTGATAATTCCCTTGACTTATATGCATGTACTTAACAACACGGAAAATCGGAATTAAGCAGTATTTATATTTAGTGTATTTATAAATTAAGAAACACGTCAGAGGGAATTCCCAGATTTTGATAAAATGCAAGAGTTCTCTGAATTCCGATAAATCTATATATTTCTGTCATACATGTATAAGAACTGAAGTGGAGTTTTTCTTATATGTTACCGTTATGAAACTGATATTTGAGTATGTACTTCCATGAAGAAATAGAGAACCATCTAGGTCGTTTAATATATGTTCTTGCTACAGGGTTTGTTTTGGAAATTATGCGCATGCGTATAGTTTTCTTGACTTCAAGGGGTTTTAGATTGAATGGTTGCTCTGGATATCCCACTCAATTAATTTATAACTCATGGGATCTTTTCTATGTATGTCTGCTATTGAGGGTTATTGTTGTTGCATAATTTTAAATCATACGCATCATTTAAATTAAAATAAATATAGTCCACATCGTAGAGCACCCCTTCAGGCGAAATGGAGTCTTTTATATTATCGTTTCGAGTTGTCTCCCTTCCGGAAGTAACTTCCGTGAATTCTGAATCAAAACAACACATCGAGTATTAGCCCGTTCTGTCAATAAATGTCGTATTATATTAAAAACGATCGCAATTTAAACTCATAAATGTGTACGGAAAGGAGTCATGATCACTGAACCAAAGGAAATTAAATATTTAAAGAGTTAGGAATGGGGTTCCTCCTAGAATTAACGTAGGAAAATAGGTGATAAGATACGAAGTGAAATACCTTCTCTCACTCTGAGTCTCAGTGACTGCTGTGGAAAGTAAACTTGGAATTGATAGTACAAAAATAAAACACAATAGGCATAGTTACATTGTTCATACACTTTTATCCGTGATTGGCTATTTTGTAACTATTTTACATGTGCAGTTGAATTAGTTTTGAAAATAATATTATCCAGCTACATGTATACATGTGTCAATGAAACAACGGCAATCGTATCCCTCAAAGCAATCTGCTCTTTGATAACGTCTGGATTCTAAGAGCAAATTTTGGGGGGGAACTTTGACACCTAATTTTGACATGAATTTTTCATTGCCGGTGTCATATGGTATTTTGAACCCCCTAAAAATTGAACCCGGGGTCAAAATACCATGCGGTAAAATGACCCTGGATAACAAGCACTTTTTTTACATTTCAATATTTTATGATGTATTTAAATGAGTAGCTATTGTTTGCAAACTCCATTAGAAATTTGAATTGAGATCAGTTTTGGAATAAGGGAAAGGGGGATGTGAAAAAAAATTGGGGGGGGGGGTCAATTTTTCTATTTCAGATTTCATAAATAAATAGAAAATTTCTTCAAATATTTTTTTGAGAGGATTAATATTCAACAGCATAGTGAATTGCTCAAAGGCAAAAAAAAATTTTAAGTTCATTAGACCACATTCATTCTGTGTCAACTATTTAATCACAATCCAAATTTAGAGCTGAATCCAGCTTGAATGTTGTGTCCATACTTGCCCCAACTGTTCAGGGTTCAACCTCTGCGGTCGTATAAAGCTGCGCCCTGCGGAGCATCTTGTTTTATATTTGTTCTTAACAATTTTTTGTTTATTTAAAAATATAGGGACAACAGAGTGGGTGTATGTGGGTTCGATTCCCACCCTAGGCATTCATTTATATTGGGTGGTGCAAAGCGGGCAGTTTAGCTTAGTGGCCCCACACTGACTCTGTTGTTCATATGTCACTTAAAAAAATCAGGCCTCGTTCAGGTCTTGCCATCTTTATTTTTCTATTCGAAATCATACACAACAAAACCATTGAAAAATTGTGAAAACTATACCACAGATAACTATGGTAAAACTTTAATTGTTTTTGGCATAAATAACCTTGGTTGCCATCCAAGATCCACATTTTTTTTATATTGATGAATTATATATATATATCAGATTTGTATTCTTTTGGTTACAAAACATGTTGGATGGTAGGTGGCGGCCAAATCTTTATTCCTAATATAAAGGCATAAAGTTTTCAGGTCTGAAAATTGCCCCAAATCATCACATTTTGACAAATTTGGAACATAAAATGTGCTTGTTGTTCGTTGTGAGCCAAGGCTCCGTGTTGAAGGCCATACATTGACCTATAATGGTTTACCTTTTTTTAAATTGTTATTTGGATGGAGAGTTGTCTCATTGGCACTCACACCACATCTTCCTATATCTATTTTATGAAAAGAACTGATTTATTGAGCGTTAAGACTTTTGAAATGGACCCATTTATGAACCAAATTGTGAATTTTTCGAAGTTTTATGGTCATTTTGGGCAATTAGTGAAGCTTGTCCTTTGAATCAGTGGTTAACCAATAACCATAATACTAAGTATCTGTTAGAAGATAGCTCTTTCACAGTACATTGTTAAACTTAAAGATAAATATATACCAACAATTACCAATATTAATGATGGAATGAGATTATACATGTATATATACTGTTTTAAGTTGTTAAATGTACATGTACATACATCAATGAAAATTAAAACCAAACCAGCTCTAGACAAAATGATGAAAAAGAAATAAAGCTTACCATACAACATTTTTACAATCAGAAAAAAACTACATAAATCAGTTAGAAGTAGCCATGAAATGACAAATGTTAAACAATATTTACAAGAAAACTAATGGCCACATCAATGAACAAATGGAAAATCAAGATATATATACACCATAAAATTACAAGCCCTGTCTTACAGGCTTCTTACTAAGGACCAACACATTCATATGGTAGTTTTGAACTTCTATATGTATTGTGCAAAATTTTCTCATTGCTAAAACCAATGGTATCCAAAGTATTAAATCCAGAACAAAGTAAAAAAAGACTATAGCTAACAGTTGAAAAGCTATCCAATTGTTGTGAAATTCAATTAACAAAAATACCATCATTAGCGTAAGGCTATCTACATATAAAACATTGTAATATTTACAATGAACCATTTAATAATTAAAAAACAGAACCTACAATGTACATGTATAGCTGCTAATTTTTTCTATTTATAAAAAAAATATAATGGATAAATGATTGGGCCATTCCAGATAATTTCTGACAGGTGGGGATGGATGGGGAGATTTCTTTTTATACGTATCAGAAAAAAACATCACGAAATACTACCTATCAGATATAAAAAATTAAGACCTATCAGATGAAGAGTTCCTGTTCATGTTGAGTGGATGGGCTTTCATGGAAAAAATGACCTATCAGATTTTTTTACTGCAAGGATTGTACCCATCAGAATTTAAAAAACGATACCATCCATCCCCCTTTAGCAGATATTAACTGGAATGGCCCATTGCAATTGACTGTGTTAAAATAAAACCAAGATAAGTCAGTGAAGCTATTTATAAACATTTAAAAAGTTTGTGGTGACTGCAACAAAAATCTAAAATAAGGGATAGTAATCTTGCTGTGTTAACATCCATTTAATTAGCAATTGATCCAAAAGCTAAATGTTTCAGAAAATAGAAGACCTGGATACTAAATGTACAAACATTGTTAATTAATGCCATTTGTAGAGTAGGATCTGCTTGTACCCATCCGGAGCAACTGAGATTACCTCCAAGGATTGGTGGGGTTCGTGTTGCTCAGTCTTTAGTTTTCTATGTTGTTTCTAGTGTACTTTTATTGGTCTGCATGTCTTTTTCAGTTTTAGTCATGGAATGTAAGTTTATTTTCGATTTATGAGTTTGCTGTTCATCTGGTATCTTTAGCCCCAATATTAGTAATACAATTTATCTGTTTTAATGTGATTGTCTTGAACCTCTTTTTCATAGTTCAGTGAGTGACTATATAGTTACTCGAAGAAATGTTTGCTATGTTGATTCTCTATTATAAGTTATATGCTAACGATTTTTGTATGTGTGCAACTATATGGTCATTATGCCAATCTAACAGTTCTCATTTGACCACGTAATCATTGATAATTTACAAAGTTAAGTTTCCTAGTTCAAGACAGTATCTCAGATATGATAGCAAATTATATTATTTGTACTATATTGTAAGGTGAACATATCTGTCTGGCAGGTATAATATAAACACCTGTCATTTATCAATAATTCAACATAACTTGAGGTCCTCTGATGTTCAGTACTTCAGTACTTTGATTCTACCTTGTCCTTGTTGCTCAATTTGCAGATATACGTAGTCGCCAACTGATAATTCCAATTCATTTGTTCTAGCATGTGTCGCCTTTTTCATCCTATCTTGTGCCTCAATAGAATGTTCTTTCACTGAAGTTCAAATTGTGTCGAGACAATTCTGTTGTGCCACAATGTATGATTTTGTATCGGCGGGTATATTATTTAAATCTGTTAACGGAAATGCGGATGTCTCTTGCCGTATAAAACTTCAAAAGGGGAATACTTTGTACTTTGATTAATTGACGCATTGATTGAAAACACAACAGCTGGTAATATGAATTCCCATTCTTTCCATTTTTCTACATATGGGGTAATGCGTTCCGCTAGTGTTCTGTGCGTTCGTTTGCATAGCCCGAGACAATGATACATAAAACTCGGTATAAAATCCTGATGAACACCAAACAATTTACATACTTCTTGTGTGCAACTTCCTATAAACTCAGAACCTTGGTCTGAAATCAGTGTTTCACATACTCCAAATTGCGATACTAGACTAAATACTGCATTTGACACAGTAAGCATATCCTTATTCCGAATAGGCAATACTAATAGATATTTTGAGAACATATCGCTTGCAGTGAATAAATATTGGTTTCCGTTCGGAGATGTTTTGAGCGGCCCAAACAAATCAACTTGCCATACCTGAAATGGCTCACTTGGTGTACGATACGGAACAGTCTTTGCCTTTGTTTTTAGATTCGTAACTTTTCTGGATTGACAGTCATGACATGAAGCAACATAATCTGTGACAATTTTCCCCATCCTAGGAAAATAAAAATCATCTCTCAAACGATCCAGTGTATTTTGAATACAGCTATGACCACCTAGCGGCGAATCATGATCCATAAACAATATCATATAGATCATTTTGTGGGGAACAGCTAACTGATAGGCGGAGTTGCTCTTATTTCGATCGGATTTAGCTTTTCTATTGCGATACAGTACATCACTTATCAATATACAATACGGCTTCTAGTAGTATGCGCCGTGCATGTTTTTGAGACAGAGGGAGTTGGTTATCCTCAAATATTCAAATCATTTCGTTGTTCATTTTTGACTTTTGCCACTTCCTTAACCCCATTACACAAATCAATATGATTCTTATCGTAAGTTTTTTCCTCATTTGTTGACTCCGAAGAATTTACACTTTTAGCACTGTCCGTCACTTGTAGGCTTATTTTTGATATTTCGTTTCCTAGTAACGTTCTTTCTGTTTTCCTTAACCGTAGTCTCATCAGTATCGTCGTCATACGGGTCCTGATTTTTGTCGCAAAATAATACATTGTAATACTTGAACTGTCGGTATTTCTTTCCAGCATGTACAATATCGTTGTCGGACATGTCATTAGACGTAGATTTCTGATGTTTAAATAATTCCGCAAAGTCTTGACCCCCTGGTAATTCAATTTCTCCGACTTCATTAGTTATATACGGGAAATAAGGATCTTATTCCGTTGGACTTTCAGCTAGTAAACTATGTGGGTTTTCACAGCGAGACAAAGCGTCCGCAACCTGCATCTGCTCAGCAGGTTTGTACTCAATAACGAATGAAAATTGTTGTAAACGGCAAGTCATCTTTCATATATGACCCCTTTAAATTGTTTCTGAAAAAGAGGTTAAAGCGCCTGGTGGTCACATTCCGCTATGAATTTAACACCCCTTAAATAATCGGCACAATCTAGTACGCTCGTCACCATGCCCAAGAGTTTCAACTTTGTCGGTCCATATATGATTGTTGCCAAGGCTTTACAGATTTTGAACTAAAACGGATTATTTTGGGTTGACCAATTTGTGAATCTTTTTGGTAAAGCATATATCCAATGCCTCGAGAAGACGTATCTATTACCAATCGAAAAGGTAGGTCAAAAGACGGAAAACTTAAAATTTCAGAGTTAACGAGACGTGTTTTCAAATCATTTAATTCCATACTTTGCTCAGATTTCCATTCAAAACGTTGATTTTTCTGCAAAAGTCTATTAAGTGGGTAAATCAGGGCACTAAAATTTGGAATGAATTTCTTAAACCAGTTGAACATGCGAGCTGTTTAACATTTTTCGGTTCCGGGTAATCCGTTAAAGCATAAATACGGTCCTTGGCAGGGCGTAGACCAAGAAAAACGCATTTCTGGTTTGCAAAGTAACACTTCTTTGCACCTAACTTAAACCCTGCTGATCGAAATCTTTCGAAAATCTCGTTCAAGTCGATTAAGTGTTTCTCAAATGTTTCCGAGCAGAGTAGGACGTCATCCAAGTAACACAGACAGGTTTTAAATTGCAATCCATGGAGCACCTTGTCCATTAACAACTGAAAAGTATTTGGGGCCGTTTTCAGACCCATCGGCAATCTCTGAAATTTGTATGTGCCGAAGCAAGTGTTAAAAGCCGTTGATAAGGAGTTGAATCGGGTGATATTCCCATTTGCAAAAATCAACTGGAGAGATCAATTGATGTTATAAAATTTGGTACCAAATTGGACAAAGATTCCGTAAAACTCTTGCAAATTTGGAATTACGTACTTAAAATCCTCTGTTTTGGCTTTCAAATGACGAAAATCACAGCAGAACCTGAAATTTTGAGATTCCTTTTTATCGGCATTTGCACTGCGCTTTGTTACTAAAACGACGGGGCTGGTGACCGGCAATTCCTGTGATTCACTAACGGGTTTAATGATACCTTGTCGTAGTAAATCGTCCAATTGTTCCCGTAATATTTCACGCTTATACGGTGGTAACCTATATGGATACCGCATTTGGTTTGAGATTTATTTTTGTTCAATATTAAAGAGATGTAAATCCGAGATCTGGGTTCTCTTTCCTTAAAACAAATCTCGCTGTAGTTGTACCAGTTGTGGTTCAGTCAAATCTTCGAATAAATGAAATTCTTTGCAAAATTCGGCAACCATATTCACACTTGAATCTACTGATTTACTCGGGTTGAACAGAACGTCCTGTCCTTCAACAAGCTCAACGCTTTCAGTCACAAGTTCTAAATTTTGTACTTTAAAACTTTCTGTATTGTCACTCATCCTAACATATGAATTATCATTTTGATAAAACAGTAAATTCTGCAATATTTTTGCTTTTGGGCAGTGTAATACGAACGTTACTTTTAATATCTTTATAGGAACCCTGTGATTAGGTGGTACAACAACAAGCGATTTCGCTATCATAAGGCCCTGATGTAACGCAAATTGACTATTCGAGCACACCCCTTGCAACCCTAACATTACAAAATTTGGCACTTTGCCGTACGTCAAAAGCTCGGTGTTTGGCTCAATAAAGGTTTTCTTAGTAGTCTGAACATGTAGTTCATTTGGTTTCCCTGAACTATATTACTAATTGTAAAACAAAAGGCTACAGTGTGTCCAAACTGATGACATAGTTGACATTGAGCGTTCGGCTGTGACGGACCGGCACTGTTCCAGTTGCACGCTGCGTTATCAAACCTGGACTGACGGGGAAGGTCATTGCTTGGGGGCATTTCATTACGTGTATTCATTTTAGAAACAAGAGCTGTAAGCAACTTTATTTGCTCCTTCATTTCGCTGAGCTCTGAAGCTTTCTCGGGTGGTTTCACATGCTGGTGTTGCGGCTTATGTTTCATTGCATTAACAACATCATTGTGTTGGCGATAGCCACATGCCTCGGCCAATTTAGCTGCTGTTAAAGAACTTTGAATGTCAATTGGTTGGCCAGCACAGACAGAAAATGACATCTTATCTGGAAGCCCACTAATAAATTTAGCTACTACCTCATGATCTGGCTGTTGCAAAATTTGTGCTTTTTCTAGTATCTGACTATAATCATCCTCGAGCGACTGACCAGTGGACAAGACCAAACTTTGAAATAATTCGCTATCCATAATTACAGGGGCGCTATGTAAATTAAAATTTACTTGTTTTTCTTCAGCGGTTTGCAAAATTATTACGATTGACATACTTTGGTAGGATTGCTACGGATGATTCCGACAACAAATGTAGGCATGTTATATACCATTGTAAAGATAAATCTATTTAGATTTACGATATAACAAGTTTTGGCGGGGTTGACAGCCTATAAAGCGGCATATAACGGAACTTTGTCACCACCTGACATTTTTTTAAAATGCAAGTTAAGTACCTTGTGTTATAATAAGGTATATAGGAAATTTTTTTCTGAGACAAGGGCCTGTGAGTCACATATGTTTTATACAAATTATGACCTAATAATATGTGGCGAGTCAGTCCTCACCAAACGGACTTAATTTGACCGTGGTATATAATATTCGGAATTGCGAAGCAGTCTTCACCAATTAATACATTTAATAAACAGATTTTTGTTGTTGAAACAGTTATGGCGAGGCAGTCCTCACCAATTAATATCAATTCATAAAGAAACATAGCCACAATGGCTAAAATGGAACATAGATATAAAATGCATGTTTTTATGAAAAAAATATGACATACAAAGAATATTTACATATTCATATACTTATATATATATAGTATGAATTATACAGTAATTAAACACCTGTTTACAGGACGTATTATGGTATACTGTTGTGTGTCTGTCCATCCATCGTCATCATGTTGGACATAAGACTAAAAAACTCTTTAACCAATTAGCATAAAACTTTGATGAATTGTTGATATCTAATGACGTGAGCTCCCGTTTATTTTATATAAATTTTAGATTTACATTTAATACTGAATTATATTGTTTTATTCATTAAAAAAGAGTTATCTAGTTTTCCAAATATTACCCAAATAATACTTTCAGCAGTTTTCATGAAACATAAAAAGAGTTGATTTCCCAGTTTTAAATATTGTGAAAATGTTTATTTTGATTCAATCACTATAAAAAAAAAAGCCAGCTTTCTTGATCTAATTCTTTTGTTTATTTTATTTTTTTTTTTTTTAGATCAAACTCAGTTTCCTGATGGTAGGTCACACCCATGAGATGGTCGACCAGTTTTCTCTAGGATTTCTGTTAAATGCCACCAGCAAGCAGCTGTCACACTTCCTGGCCTACACCAGCTTATATCAACGTCAGTGAAGCCTATGCCATTTATTCAACATATCAACAGCCTTTGGGACTTCAGAAAATTATCAACATCGGACTATTCACTTTGTGACTTTAAAGACATCCACCATTTCGTAAGGCAGATGACAAAGTGACTTTAAAACTTAAGAACTGGCCACTGCACTCTGAGCCATACAGAGAACTTTATGTTACAGATGCCATACCTGACCTGGAAGTCCCATCAATAGTGGAAGGCATACCCCTCAAGTTTACCTCAATCGTGACTAACATGAGTGGAGATCTTGAGACGTGGATGTCGACTGGAAGGTATGTAACATCAAATTTTCAGTACAGTTCTTTGTTCTGTTGATATTTTATAAATTAAGGGAATATTGAATATAACTAGTTATCACCAACTCGTTTAATTTCAATGGAATAAGAAACAAGCCTTTGACAAGTATGATTATCATTATAATTAAATAAGAAGTGTTGATATACCATCCAGTTTTCAACACTACAAAATAATGGGGTTTTAAAGTATTTGACCCATTTGTTTGTCAGTCACTTTCGAGTCTGGATGCTTGCTGTAAATATTCCATATCTGATAACAACCATACTTGGATATATGCTCACACCTAATACAATGGATGAATTCTATGTATTTTGAGGTTAACACATTCTGTGTGCATATCTCTTCAAATGCTTCCTCAGGTCTACCATAAGAGAATTAAGTTTATCAATGTTTGTATGCACAGTTTACTTTTAATATCTATTGTAGGCATACTAAATCATTTATCACTTTTAATGATGTGCTTTGTCAAAGAAGTATAAGTATCACTTGTTGAATATTTAACTAATTTAAGGAAAGATGTAATGATGTCATATATCGCCAGTGAAATTAAAATATTTATTCAGGTCTTAGTAATTGTGTGTCATGTGTCATTGACAATAATATTCAATATTTCAGAAATTGTTTATGTTTTCGATGATAAACTCACTTGAAAATACTTATTTGCCAAATCCCAGTTCTTAATTTCATATTTCTCATTTAAGGTTTATGCTGGAACATCTCGATTGGTGGAAAGACTATCTCGAAAAATTCAGCCGAAGAAAAGAACGACCTAATGTGCCTCTTCCAACCAATTTTCCAAAGTTTAAAAATCTTAAGAAGCAGACACCAACTTTGGAATCCAATGTCACAGATGTCATTGACAAACATTTTTAAAAATGCCAGAAGAAATCTGTGATTCGCCTTGTCAAGAAAAGACGTTAAGTAATATCACCCATGACTGAATATAATGTATATTGTTATAACTTTTCTAAGGGGTGTAGGTGAAATTTTAAAAATGCAGAGTTTTATATTAATACTATAAGTTTGAAGAGCATTGGTTAGCAAAATAAGCTAAAAATATTGAAAGGTTATCATGGTTATTGAGATCCTTTTTGAGATATCTCATTTTTAAGAAATGGTGGAAAAAAAGCTGATTCTGACTTTAATCTTATATTTGCATATATACATATACTATTGGGGTCTCAAATTGAAAAAAAATTATACAATCTTCTAAAATTTTTATACATGAACTTTTATGAGCTGTTTAAGTTTTATATGAAAATAAATAGTAAGATCAGTTTTATATGAAAATAAAAAGTAAGATCACAAAAATACTGAACTTAGAGGAAAATCAATTCGGAAAGTCCATAATCACATAGCAAAATCAAAATAAAAGTGGGTGTTATGGGGCATTAATTTTACCATGTATCCTAGGGGAAAAACAAAAGTCTGAACATCTGACACAGATTCATAAACCTGACCTAAATACATCCTTTGATAAGAACATTATCTTAAAAATGATGCAAAGAATGAGATTAATAGCATAGGATAAGGGTTACAGTATATATTCATACTCATACCATTTCATTTGTTACATTAAACTTTCATGTTTGTTCATGTTATATTGTTTTTTTCATATACTAACCTTTTCATTATTTATGTGTTTTTGTATATATAACAAATTCATATATCTTAAGTCCTGTGTAAATACAATCAGCATGATCAGTAAAAAAAAAAGGAAAAACATATGAATAACAATAATAAACAAGTGAAACTGCGAGCTACTGCTCACTGATGATACCCCCGCCGCAAGTGGATAATATTAATAGTGTAAAAATATGCAAGTGTTCGGTAAACAGGAAGTTGTCGAGTGATGAATCTGAAAACGCATCACACGGTATAGCTGACTTATATGTGACGAAAATTATCAACTTGGCTATCATGTGTAAAATCAGACAAGTGTTCGGTAAACAGGAAGTTGTCAAGTGATGAATCTGAAAACGCATCACACGGTATGGCTGACATATATAAATGTTGATACCAAATTACAGAAAGGGTGGATGTGTAGTTCCTGAGAAAAATATGACGAAAGTTTCATGGGACGGACTGACTGACGGACGGACGGACTGACAGACAGAGGTAAAACAGTATACCCCCCCCTTTTTTTTTAAAGCGGGGGTATAATGATTAAATGCAAGCTATTTGTATGATATATTTTTAATTATGAAACTAAAATAAAAGTGTAATGGCCATGATTGAAATTTAATGGTTGTAATTGTGTAATATACTTGCTTTTGTGTTACAACCATCTGAATATGTATCAATGGATATTTCTGTTTCTATAGATAGTTTATTCATAGTTATTATAGGTTACAACTTGTTTTTTTCCAGTATGATGCACTTACAAGCAAACTGACTAGCTTCAAATGTATACTATTTTATCAAATTCACAAATGGGAGCTTTGCTTCCTTTCAAAAATTATTCACAATTGCAGTATTGAAATTTGTAATGTTTTGTTCATATTGATTGTTTATTGTATATATAAGTCCTTTCTAAATTGATAGAATATGTCTACATGTCTACATAAAACTATATTGTAATTATTAATGTTTTTTTTTGGGGGGGGGGGAGGAGGGGGTAATATATCTTAGGGGAAAAAAAGTTTGCAAATAAAAGGGGGAGGGGTAACTTGAAGAAAAACAAATATTATGGAAAGTTATGTTTAGCCTTTATGTTAGAGTTTAAGACTTGATTATATTTATAAATATTTTTATTGATTTTAAATGTTGTAAAGAATTGTGTTTTAAAAAAGTATTAATAATTCCAGAATAAACATATATTAAATGTGTTGTTATTTAAATGTTTAGTTTGAAACAGTAGTAGAACAATATATTGCATTAAAATATCCAAGGAGAAAAATATATTCAGCTATGAAGAATCATCAACCATAAAATCAATACTAAGAGATTGATAACCGAAACACAAAAAAATCTAAGAGATTGATAACCTAAACACAAAAAACACAAAAACACTACTTAATTTCATTGATGTTTAAAGAAAATTAATCATCCCATGGGATTTATACATTTTATAATGAACTATATTTATCCCATGGGATTTTTTTGGTCCTTGGGATATTGAAAATCCCATGTTTTTTATAAATCAAATTACAAAACATATATATTATAATAACAGCAGAAAACCAGTGAAATTATTGAATCCCATGTAATTCCGCACATTTTGGTTATATACACACCTTTGTAGCTCTTATTTGAGGCGGCGGTGGATTTGCAAATGAGTGTTTTGCAAATTAAAAGTGTCCAGTGTTTATATACCAGTTGACAATGATAAATGACACCAAAATAAACACAAATTAAAGAGCTATAGTTGGTTGTTTTTTTTTAAATTTTATATGAACATATCAATCAGTCTAAGCACAGTCTTTTGCTATAAGCAAATTCGTAGTAACTAGTAGCGAGCTAAAACCCGACAAGGGTGAATTCCATCTCTGTATAGAGCACCAAATCTGTACGTATATCTTGATGTTCTTCTTCTTCTTCCGAATACGGGAGTAGACTCCTAGGTAGGAGTGTAAAATTTCCCGGAACTTGTGTGCTATGTACATATGGACTTAATTTAAAATATATGACAAAGAAAAATCGTTAAAAATAACATATATACATTATGTACAGTGGCTTTGTAGTTTAATAAGTTGTTGTGGATATGCCACTTTTGAAGGATTCCATGGTGTCAGACATACCTATTGCTTCAGGTAGTGAGTTCCAGTCCGAAATAGTGCGAGGATAAAATGAAAATTTATAGAAATCTTTTTTTGTTGATATTTGCCTAAATTTATGTTTTCCCCTAGTACGTCTATCAGATATTGTAAAATTGTCCTTAGGAACTTCAACTAACCCCCAATTTATTTTATACAGCATAGTTAATCTAGCTTTTGTCCTTCTTATTTCTAAATTTTCCCATTCCAATGATTTAATTAAATTTGAAACCGCTCCAGGTGATCTGTCTTTATAATCATTGAAGACAAACCTGGCTGCCTTACGCTGTACCTGCTCAACCTGAGTGATGTGTTGTTTTTAGTACGGATCACAGACAGGGGAAGAGTATTCGACGACTGGACGGACAAGTGATTTGTACGTAAGGTTTTTAACTTTACGTGTGCAGTTCTTCAAGTTCCTACGAAGAAAACCCAAGGTTTTATTTGCCTTACAGGTAATATTGTTTACATGTGTTCCCCAATAAAGATCATGGCGTTTAGTTACGCCTAAATATTTACTGTCAATATATAATCAAAAGCGGAAGGTTCACTTTCTTTTAGAAATATGAATTACATAAGGCAGCAACCATTTGATTTTCTGGGGGGGGGGGGGGGGGCTATGGATTTTTTTGGGAAAAAAGTTTGTTTCCAGTTTTTGGAGAAAAAAATAATTTGTTTTTGATTCTGAGAAAAAAGAAATTGTTTGTTTCCCCCTCAGCTGCCACCATATGTAATGCTAAAATTGAAAGAAAAAAATGTTTTTGAGTCGTCGCGAAAATCAAATGGTTGCTGCCTAACATTTCTCAGGATTAAAATTCATTTGCCAGTCCTCTTCCCATTTTACTACACTATATAAATCTTTTTGAAGTAATTGTGCATCAGAACTATTATTTACATTTCTATACAATAAACAGTCATCTGCAAAAAGTCTTGCATTGCAAGTTGCATGTTCGGGTAGGTCATTAATAAAGAGTAAAAATAATGTTGGGCCTAAAACGGTTCCCTGAGGCACACCAGAGTCAACAGCTAATTTTGAAGATTTAACACCATTTAATAATACTCGCTGTTGCCTGTCAGCTAAAAGGTCATTTATCCAATTTAAATTTTGATTTCTAATACCATAAAATTCTAATTTCTGGGCTAATCTTTGATGAGGGACTTTATCGAAAGCTTTGGAAAAATCTAAAAGTATGACATCTATTTGGTTACCATATCCCAATGATTTTGCAAGATCTTGTATGCTGATGATAAGTTGGGTCTCACAAGACCTTAAAGTTTTACTTCTAAACCCATGTTGACTATCATTTAATATGTTATTAATTGTAAGATGTTTCCTTATGTTGCTTGTTAAAATGTGTTCTAGAATTTTGCAACACATTGCAGTTAATGAAACTGGTCTATAATTAATAGCGTTATGCTTGTCACCTTTTTTAAATATTGGTACATTAGCCACCGTTCTGTATGGATGGTGTGAATAGTCAATACATCTGTTTCGTCGAGAATTTTGCAGATCTAAAGCAAAACGAGGGGAATGTATTTGTAAAATTCTGTTTGTTTCTCGGATGAACTGGTTTACTGTCTCGATCTGACCACACAAAGTAAAATCGTCTCTTTGAAAAATATGATGTCTGCGTTGATGGGATTTATTCCAATGATAAACTGAGTAGGGTGGAATCTCTAAAAAGACCAAGCTGACACTATTAAAGCCTCTAACAAACGAATAAAGATCTCGAAAAAGGTTCATCAGTTCCATAGCTGCAGAAGAATGACTGGATTTTAATTTATAAACGGACTGTCTGTATCTTTGACTGTCAGGTCGCAAGTGCCCAGCCAAACGTATAATACAACTGACTCAAACTGTCGAAGCTCACGTTCAAAGCGATATTTAAGCCAATAATACTGATGCCTTGTTGACCCGCCGGCCTCACTCCACCAAACTAAATCTACTTCAAAACCTCTCTGAATCTCTAAAATTGCGCGTTTGAAATTCGCACAGGTAGACATGAAATAATTTTGTAGTTCAAAGTATGACGGGATACATAAATACAGTCAGGTAAAATAGTTATAACAAAAACTGACTTAACAGTAAAAGTAATAATAAGAAATAAAAAAAATAGTGTGGTTAAAAGTATGACGGGATACATAAGTACGGAGTCACGTCAAATGTATATCACAGTCAAAGTAATATTAATAAATAAAATAATTTTGTCATTCAAAGTATGACAAGAAACACAGGTACAGAGTCGCATCATAAAATGATTTAGTCGTTCAAAGTATGATGGAATAGCTTATTTATGTTTGTTACCGTATAGGGATCCCATACTATAGCTCCATATTCCATCGTTGATCTGACGAGATGTAAGCTGGTTTTTTTTTTTTTTTGCAAACTGTTACTGGTATGTTCTTCCTATCTAAGGAGCACTCCCGAAGGATAATAATATGATTATATTTACATGTATATGAATATTTACAGGGACCTGTTAGTAGCACCATTACCCATATAAAAGTCATCACGCTGTACAATATATTACTCAAGTTCTGATGTCTGATTTCTATAATACGACACAATCTTTATACATACAATGTCTTTTGATACTTGTAACTCTTTCAGAATATCCTTCCCTTTGAATTGTCATTTTGATAAGGGATACTGCTCTTATGTGATAAATTTATAATCCAACCAAGCCTTGGTCTGATTTAATATTATAGTACGTTTTATATGAAGGCTGTAACATAATGTTCTTGTTGTTGCTTCAATATCTTTACAGTTTGATTTCTTCAGATTTAATAGCTCTTTAAACTTTGTTGCTGATGGATTAAGAATGAATAGTACAAGCAATCCTTGTGCCTCTACTTTGTCAAATGTTCCAACTGGTGTGTTGTTCTTCAAGTAGGATTTAAGAATTGAAAAATGGCTATCTCGCTATGTCTTTAAGGCAGTACACGTTATCAAAAAGTGATGTGTATCTTCACGGGTTGTTTCTCATAGCAGGCAGTTGTCTTTTTCTCGACCTCTTGTGACTTTTTTTCTGTCAGATTGTAGAGTGTAGGTTCTTGTAATTAACCTTGCTTTAATTTCAGCCTTTTCACTTCGATAATTGTATTGGGTACTAGCTGCCAGAGCTGATGAGGCTTTCAGATAGGCAGTAGATTTATTTCCAGATATTGCATAGTGGTTTTATTTTCTTTCTCTTCTAACCACTGTTTTCCCCAATGCATGTTGGCAGTATTTCAAGTTTCTTCTTTGAAAGCCTAGTGTTTAATTTGCTTTCTTTGCCACGTTGAATATTTTACATGTAGGTCTTCCGAAATTTGTAGGCACTAGATACGGGTTATGCTTGACTTGTTCTAGCATGTGTCCATTTAAACTGTATATTTTTGGGCTTTTGTTTCTGATGCTTAGGATGTAGATTTTTTGCATTAAACCGCATTACCCAGTACATCCCCAATGTACAAGCTTCTAACAAAATGATGAGGCCTTAGAAAGAGTTATTTAAAAGTGATCATCTTTGTCCTTTCTCCATCCATTTGTGCCTGAACTTGGTAGCATAAGAGCCAATCACAAGTCCAAATGGACGTGGCAAGGTACTTCCACATCCCCACAACAACAAGAAAGACACTTAAGTAGTAGTACTCAGCATCAACAAATGATTCGGACAGTATGATAATTTTAAAACTTATAATTAATTTGGGCTAAAACTACACTGGAATAATTTATTAAAGAAAGCATGAAAGTTCGACCTCAATTCAAAATGTTACATTCAATGTTTAAAGTTAACAGTTCAATGTATTGACAAGTCATTTTAAGCGGGTTCTTGAGAGAAGAGAAATCTATTACAATGGACTGACAAATGGATTCATTTCCTTCACTGATTAGGATATATAATTGAGTCTCTTGTAGAATTGTCAATTACAAATCTGTTCGAAGAAAAGTTGTATCAACAAAAAAAAGTCCGATGCAAATGATATTTAGATACAAAGAAAAACAAGAAAAAAGACGAGGCAAGAAGAGATCGTATTTTATCCTCCACAGAATCTAATATAAAAATAAGGAGAAGTGGTATGATTACCAAAGCGACGACTATCCACCAAAGTTAAAATGAGAAAAACACTTGCCGTAAAGACGGCTACATTAGGTCAGACATGAAAAACACGAAATAATTCAATTGAGAAAACTAATGGTTACATTTAAAACATAACAATTTACAAAATACTAATATGACAGATATGAAACAACAACAACTCCTGAACTAAAGGCTCCTGACTTGGGACAGACACACAACGAATATAGTGTGCTTAACAAGTTTGAAGGCGTCAACCGCCCTAACCTGGTTGAAAGGGCTTAATTCATGAGATTTATACTGAACAGAAGCTTAACATGTCTAGATACACAACCGCATATTTAATAATAAAAAAAAGATTTAAAATCACCATGGAATTGGTTTACATGTGTCCCTATTATTATCAAATACGAAAGGTACCATGGTCGACAGCACTTAAAAAAAAGAAATGGCTAACAGTGTCTAAGCAGAAAGTTGATGAATAAGGGGTTTATCGAAGAAGGTCCCGTCCTTTTTTAGGAAATTTTCATCGGAAATACTTACGGAATATTTATTATCAACAAGGTCTTATCAACTTCACAACTAATACACGATGGTCTTGAAGCAAAGATTCTAGGTACTGACGTGTTTTATTATCTGAATAACGCGTTAAAGAATTCTTTTATTTTTTTTTTGTAAAATGTTACTTGTACTGTTTAAACTATTTTTGGCAGTATCCATTTGATGTGGTTCAGTACTTGTAAATTCCGTCGGTGTTATGGTAAGTTTGTGTCTTTCGTTTATGCTAATGTGCTTTGCCTATATGCATTTTTGTTTGTCTTTGTTGACATATTTGCTTGTTTTTGGTATGATTAATGCTGAGCTCATACGTAATTTCGAATTAGATTCGCATTAACTTATTCCAATTAGTTTCGCATTAACTTATTCCAATTAGTCTAATTCGCATTCGAAATGTTTTACGCCCTAACGTCAATTCCAATTCGAATTGGAATGCGCGTCAAATTCGCTAAACTGTCCCAACGACGTTAACTGTTATTTCGTTTTAACAAAAGCGTGTTTCTAATGCGAATTGGATAATTCGATTCGAATTCAATTCGAATTAAATGTACATGTGAACGACGCACGAGATTATAACACAATGTTGACTGCTGTACCCCTACGTTTTGATATTTTTACTTATTATGTCTCTTTGGTTTGTTCACATCGTTATCAATATACGCAATTTCGTAGGACTGTCATACAAGTTGGAGTTTTAGCTGACTGTAAAAACAGGTTTGGTCAACCATTTTCTACATAAGAAAATGCCTTTACATGACGGATTTGAGCTTTTGATATTGCCATTTGCGTACCGACTTTCCGTTCAGTGTTGTCCTCGAAGTTGGGCAAATTCGTGATTTTACTCATGGAAATACAGTTATGTAATGACGTTACGCGCGATGTTCGTACATGTAAGCGTAACACAACGTCACGACGTTTTTATCTACAAAACGTCGCATTTTAAAACTATTTTTACAATTATGTGATTGATCATAAATACGTGTTCCTTTGTTTTTTGTTTAGAGTAAAAAATAGAAACAGGGAATGTGTCAAAGAGACAACCAGACCAAAATGTACAAAACAATCAACGGCCAACAAAAGGTCTTCAACAAAGTGAAAAATCCTGCATCCAGAGGCGATCTTGAGAAAGACTCGAAACACTATAATTGATGTATTGATCGAGGAAAATGTTTGTATGTGAACAACACACCTTCTATTTCTGGTTGTTTTAAATATGATCAGTTTGTGACGAACAATTATTTTGATTCCTTCATTGTTGATTTATATTGTATGAAAAAAAACCGAAAGCCAGAATCGGGAGCTAGCTTGTTTGGAACGTATCGCTTATCGCACAAGTATTTCCAATTTCTTTTTCACTTTAACATATATTAAGGACATTCCATGGATATGTACTACTTAATCTATATTTATTTCTTTTTTTTTTAATAAATCAAAGATTATAATTTGTCATAGTAAACTTTATTACATTATCTAAATAAACTCATCATAGATACCAGGACTTAATTTAGTATATACGCCAGACGTGCGTTTCGTCTAAAAAAGACTCATCAGTGACGTTCGAATCCAAAATAGTTTAAAATGCCAAATAAAGTACGAAGTTGAAGAGCACTGAGGACCAAAATTCCTAAAAGTTTTGCCAAATACAGCTAAGGTAATCTATGCCTGAGGTAGAAAAGCCTTAGTACTTAAAAAAATTTGTAAACAGTTAATTTATAAATATAACCATATCAATGATAATTCATGTCAGCACAAAAGTGCTGACTACTGGGCTTGTGATACCCTCGGGGAAATAAATCTCCACCAGCAGTGGCATCGACCCAGTGGTAGTAAATAAACTCATCTAAGCTCAGCTTTCCATTTCATCTAGTACAGATAGTATGTTTAGATGCACGTTTTCGGGAAGAGTAAGTGCAAATCGAGAATTCACTCTTAACTATGGTAAGATATAAATTACAGATGCCTCTGGTACAATTGCCTTTTTTGTCTGATTTGAAGTACTGACCTCAAATGATTTGTGCGTTTTTTCTAAAAGAAACACCTCAATCGTCAACTTCACTTGTTCTTAGTTTTTCAGGACAAGAAGATGCGCGCAATAAATAAAACTCGTAATTTTCTTCATCAGTATAAAGGGCGAGTACTGTTCCCTCTACGATCAAGTCGGACATTGTATATTCATAGTCGGTTTCGTCGTCTATAGTACCTTTGTCATCAGGTCTAATAGGCACACCTCTTTGCGACCAATTGCGTTGTTTGTACACATGTTATAATTTCCATTCAACCATTCTTCACACGAATAACATGACATATACCTAACTGTTATAGTTTTTCCGGTTCTTAATTTTTTTGACTTTGTGTGTAAACTTCTTATACCCGAGATAGGTTTATCCACTTGTATTTTTGTCCATCTGATAAGTTAATAGATAAAGGCAGATGTGGTGTGAGTGCCAATGAGACAACTCTCCATCCAAATAACAATTTAAAAAAGTAAACCATTATAGGTTAAAGTACGGCCTTCAACACGGAGCCTTGGCTCACACCGAACAACAAGCTATAAAGGGCCCCAAAATTACTAGTATAAAACCATTCAAACGGGAAAACCAACGGTCTAATCTTTATAAACAAAACGAGAATCGAGAAACACGTATATATTACATAAACAAACGACAACTACTGTACATCAGATTCCCGACTTAGGACAGGTGCAAACATTTGCAGCGGGATTAAACGTTTTAATGGATCCAAACCTTCTCCCTTTTTCTGAAACAATAGCATAACATCACAACATAGAAAAACATACGATAAAATATCAATTGGCAGACTTAACTCAATCAAAAAACGTATGATTACACAATGAACGAATAAATTTGATATGCGATATCTGAATACAAATGCAGAGTTAAATAAATATTAGAGACAAACATTCATGACCAAAAAGCTGACAAACAAATTCAAACACACTGAGAAATATTTAACCAATCAATGTTCACTATAGAAAAAAACCGGTTTTTTATAATCTTGAAGTTTATACAAATGTTGTAAGAATAAGTGAAAAATTGAGGATATTACAAATAATCAAAGCTGGTGTACAGACAAGATCCATATAAATAAAAAATAACAAAAAAAGCATTATAAACAGTATCAACAGATCGAATTAACAAGAAAATACGATTTGAGAGTACTCGCAGTTACTGACAGCTAGTTAAAAGCCAAAACCAATTAATAGTAAAATATCATGCATCAGATACTAAAATCGACTAAAACACATCACAGGGATTTAGTATTTTAACGTCATTAATAGTCAAAGAAGACATGACTTGTGCAATGCCAAAAATAAATGTATCGACAGGTAGTAGTATAGTGAAGAGCGACTTCTATAGAAACAAAAGTTAACGTGTCTGTGTCTCTATACATCTCGCCTCAAAAGATAATGAAATTTAGTTGTGTTTTAATTTGCTAATGACAAAATCAATATTAGTGCCAATGTGAACTATATTCAGAGATCTAATTACAATATTGGTACGATAACCCTTACTTATAAATTTGTTTAAAGGTTCGATGAGTTTACAAGGATCACATAGTGATTTCCTCGCTTTAAGTACAATATTACCATAAAATTTAGGATGT
Organism: Mytilus galloprovincialis; assembly: GCF_965363235.1. NCBI lineage: Eukaryota > Metazoa > Mollusca > Bivalvia > Mytilida > Mytilidae > Mytilus > Mytilus galloprovincialis. The sequence continues at coordinate 39,878,593 of NC_134840.1, read as the reverse complement.
GAAATACCATTTTTAATAAGCTTTCTACAGGTATAGCCAAGTTTACTTATCAAATCTTTGTATCTATGAAAGAATTTAGTAACAGTTTAAGCCTTTTTCAACTGATTTTTATAGTTCGTTCTTATGTTGTATTGTTATACCACTGTCCCAGGTTAGGGGGAGGTTTGGGATCCCGCTAACATGTTTAACCCCGCCACATTATTTATGTATTGCCTGTCCCAAGTCAGGAGCCTGTAATTCAGTGGTTGTCGTTTGTTTATGTGTTACATATTTGTTTTTCGTTCATTTTTTTACATAAATAAGTCCGTTAGTTTTCTCGTTTGAATTGTTTTACATTGTCTTATCGGTGCCTTTTATAGTTCACTATGTGGTATGGCTTTGCTCATTGTTGAAGGTCGTATGGTGACCTATAGTTGTTAATGTCTGTGTCTTTTTGGTCTTTTGTGGATAGCGGTCTCATTGGCAATCATACCACATCTTCTTTTTTATATTATATGCTTTAACCGAATCACTGTATCTACAAAGCGAAATATTCTCCTCCTACAATAATGTGACTTCGTATCCGTTAGGTTTTTTTCACAGTAGTTAAAAAAATTATGCGCATTTTTAACATTTTGAACAAAACTGCTAAATCGACGTGATTTATAAAAAGAAAACTCCAGCAGCGTCCTGAGGCTCCTTTGAAATTTTCTTATAAATATATCGTAACTATTTTCAACACAAATATTTCGAAAAGTACCGAAACAATTGCGAGATTTATATTGCACGGGACACCCGTCCGTAAATTGGTGAAAAAAACGTTCACTTTTTACCTTTTCGAGTCAAGATACTCCATAACCAAAGACTGAATATTACTAGTAAAACACTGGTCATGTTTTTCATCAGAACTGATAACAAAGAAATGTTCGGTTACGATACAGGGATCATCGGGAAAACTTTAAACACCATTAAGCTCTAAAACAGAATGTCTATAAATAACATGAATCAAGCTCTAAAACAGAATGTCTATAAATAACATGAATCGTGACTTCTGTTCTCTGAAAATATGTCGTTTGCACCTCCACCCTTTCATTACATGCATAGTTTTCTGAATAGTTATGAATCACAATACAATTATTTTGGGGCTAATTTTCCTTCAGAGATTTGAGTTGAGAATTTTGCCAGTGTGCGCGAAATTGATGACCTGTAAAATGATCTAAAACATATTTAAAGTGTGCAAACATTTCAGACGGCTTTGAGCATTTTCGTACTAATGTGAGTTTTCACTGTTATATACTCGTATTTCCCCCAACTTACAATTGGAGCATCTGGGTGGTCTCTAAGTTCCTGATCGTTGAAATCAAGTAAGTACACACCACATTCGGTGCTTTTTCTATAAGACAGGCTATATTAAAACAGTCATGTGTTGTGTCTTTGCCACTCAAAGTAGCAACCGCTATGTCGGTAAGATGCTCATATACAGGGAACTTAATTTTTTTTCTTCCGATAATTGCGGGTGAATATGTTTCTTTCTAAACTCCATACACTTCAGAAATAAGGACTTAGCCTCGACATGACTTGCATCTTGCCAACTACACCGATTTTCCAATGAGGTACGAACATCGCGTGTAACGTCATACAGTATTGTATTTTGGATACAATTTTTTTACATTTAGTTAGCAATGTCTTTCGATGCAAAATTTCAAACTAATTTTGAATATATTTGATATGTAAAATTCTGAAAACATGAGTTAATACTTCGACTTCTTGATCCGATGCCTAACATTCGATCATCGTAAGTCACCTAACCCGATTTTCTTAATTCAGTGATGAATACTTTTTTATTGTTAATCTTCTTACGATAATTGCGGGTGAATAGGTTTCTTTCTAAACTCCATACACTTCAGAAATAAGGACTTAGCCTCGACATGACTTGCATCTTGCCAACTACACCGATTTTCTTATGAGGTACGAACATCGCGTGTAACGTCATACAGTATTGTATTTTGGATACAATTTTTTTACATTTAGTTAGCAATGTCTTTCGATGCAAAATTTCAAACTGATTTTGAATATATTTGATATGTAAAATTCTGAAAACATGATTTAATACTTCGACTTCTTGATCCGATGCCTAACATTCGATCATCGTAAGTCACCTAATCCGATTTTCTTAATTCAGTGATGAATACTTTTTTATTGTTAATCTTGCGTCGACCCAGCTTTTTATGAATGCAGATAAAAAAAATCAGTAATATAAAATTGACTTTTTTGGTATTATTGTGCATGGACAGATTTAAAAACTTCAACTTTCAAATGTTTATTTATTTGTTCACAAAATAGGTATTTTAAGTTTTGTTCACACCAAAAAAAAAACCAATATGGGCCGAATAGTTAAAAAGCAGCTGCCTTGTTCCAGAATGTTTAGCGATAAAAATGTTTATAGTAAACGATGCATGCACTTAAAGGCACATCAAAGATTAACACACATCGTTTTATTTTTCATTTATTTTCAAAACATCTTTATTAAAGTACAATGTACAGTTAATCTTTGAGCATGTTCGGTTTAATTAATAAAATGAATATATAGCTTATTCTGTTAAAGAAGACAAAATAGTAAGAACAATAACAACGCAATAAAGATATTGTTTAAACGTTTTTGAAACATCAGCGGTAAGGGTGTATCACAGAATTTCACGCTTACTTAACCTGATATATGTATCTGTAAAGGCTAAGTAATTAGTGATCGTTCTCGTTATAACATCTGTGTTTTCTACATTATCACTAGGCAAAAAGCTTCTAATTTAATGATAATCATGCAATGTTGATGATCGTTCCGTATTCTGGTTTCTACGATAACAACAGTCGATGGCTTCTATTCAATAAACGATTTATTATTGTGATTAAGACTTCAGTAAATAACAATTTTTCAAGTTAATCTGGATTTTAATAACTGTTCTATCTTAATCAAAACGCCATTAAAACTTCAACGTGTGTTTATCGGTTAAGCGTTGATTACGGTAATACATATGGACGTAATGATTTCTATCTGCACTAATCACTGTCTATGTCTTGACGATCTATACTGTTCTCCTCATAACTAATACACGGGCAGAGGAAACGTGTTATGTCCTCCAGGATTTTTGTCATTGTTTACGATAAATATTCAATAGAGATTGATTCCTATGTAGGAAATCTATAACAAAAAAACTTGTATATTCATCTTACGTATTGTTATAACAAAGAGAACTAGGAAATTGAAATTTATATATATTCAGATGGTAAGTGGATTTTAATCTTCTTTATTCTATAACATAAACATGAAATTACCAGTAAACTGTTTATGCTTGTTAATTTATTGTAGTTAATGTTTTAATGAATGAGAACATATTTGTTCAAGATGCGGAATAAATAAATGAACATCCATCATGCCACGATCTTCTACCTGATATCATGATTTGATGACATACCCACATTTGTTTGTCTGAAAGAAAATGCACGTTCTAGTGAATTAAGTATAAGGTTTATTATCAGTCAATAATGCCTTCAAAGATCTGTTTGTTTGTTCTAAGAAGTGGTATACATTGCTATAATTAAGTGCAGTTGTTAAAGGGGAAAAAATCACAAACACGAGTATACATTTCACCAACTATAACTTCTCTGAGATAGTAATTAATAACTTATTTATAAACACGTACAACTGGCTATGACCGGTCTATGTAAGTGTCGGAACTCTGTTTATGAAATTTTATGTTCTGGTTATAACGGTGACACAGAAATATGTCACGTCTGTATGTAAGTTTCGTACCAAGTTGTAAATATTGAAATAAAATAAATGTTCTTTACTCTAACATATAAACTATGCATAATATATAAATTAATAGACATCACCACCACTGAAGGTATAGGGTTAAATGATCTCTGTGAAAATGAGATATGCCAATGCTAATACAACTGCATATCTAATGCTATTGACTAGCTAAAATAGCCAAACATAAAAGAAATGTTAAGTTTGTCTTAAAAGCTTCACACATGTTCTCGTAGCTGCAAAATGCCAATATAAATCATAGATTTGACAAACTCACAAAATCATTTATAACCAAACTCATTTCGTTTATTAACCATCCATGTATTTCATTTCATGTACGTACTTTTACTTTCAAACATAAGAAAAAGATAAGAGCAATTGGTACAATTTATTTGTTGTCAGAAACGCAAGAGTCATTAGGTGTAATATCCATAAAAGTTCTATTAAGACACAAGTATATATAATTACATAATTATGTAAAAGATTCTTCGTTTTATGGAAATGAATATTGTAGGGGTTCCTTAGTTTATATCATCGTACTCTGAAATTTGTTATGCTTTTATCTTTTTCAGTTTCAGTTGCATGTACGAGACATGTGTGTAAGATATAAAACTATTTGATTGTACAATCTTTTAAAGGACTTTTCCATCATGTTTTTCCTTCTCAATTTAGAATAAATATTGTCTGTTAAATATTATAATAGCCCATAATTATGATAACAATTCAAGGAGAGGGATATACTAGTAATCAACAAGTACTAAACATTTTAAAGATGACTTGTAATAGGGCCTTTCTATACTTTGTATAGAAAGTCCCTGCTTGTATTAAAAAGCTTTATCCATTTTATTGCTTCGCACCACGGTGCGCACTATTTGTTTCATGCGATATTCACGATATATATCTTGGATAATATCGTAACAAATATCAGTTCTCATGTGTTGCTTTATAGTTTTGGCAAGAATGAGATATATAATTGGGAATATGTCCCGGACAGGAGTAGGATATCAAATACGAACAAAATTCCAGCATTGGTAGTATAGATCCGATCTTATATCCGCTCAATACATAACTTTGCGTTTATTTATTAGTGTACCAGACGTAACCATGCTTTATAATGTCGTGTTAAATTCATGTTATTGGTAAAATATTCTTTGAACAATTTTATCAGCAGACATGTATTCCCTGTTTTAAAACCAAATAATAAATTACAAAAAGATAAGCCAAGACAATGGTATCCCCAAATTGTGCATTAGAACTGTTATAATATCTCACATATTTAGGAAGCATCTTATATCGATTTAATGCATGAAGATATCCAAATAAATATTGTGTCAAAAATGAAGACTTGGCTAAAAGTGCGAAATAAATGAGTGTTTGTACTAATGAGATGAATAACTCTTCTCCAATACTTAAACATTCATATCTTACTTTTAAAAACATTGTAAAACAGCGAAGCCCCCCAAAGCTTTTCAGAAAGCTAAAACTTAAAATTGAGAAAGGAAATGGTGAATATGTCAAAGCGACAACCACCCGACCATAGAGCAAACCACAGCCGAAGGCAACCAATGGGTCTTCAATGTAGCGAGAATTCCCGCACCCGTAGGTGTCCTTCAGCTGGCCCCTAAAATATGCATAATAGTACAGTGATAATGGACGTCATACTAAACTCCGAATTATACACAAGAAACTAAAATTTAAAATCATACAAGACTAACAAAGGACAGAGGCTCCTGACTTGGGACAGGCGCAAAATTGCGGCGGGGTTAAACATGTTTATGAGATCTCAACCCTCCCCTATACCTCTAGCCAATGTAGAAAAGTAAAAGAATAACAATACGCACATTAAAATTCAGTTCAAGAGAAGTCCGAGTCTGATGTCAAAAGATGTAACAAAAGAAAATAAATAAAATGACAATAATACATAAATAACAACAGACTACTAGCAGTTAACTGACATGCCAGCTCCAGACCTCAATTAAACTGATTGAAAGATTATGTCTTCATCATATGAATATCAGGTACAATCCCTCCCGTTAGGGGTTTAGTATCATACTATCATAAAATATATGAGAAGAACATAACCCGTGTCATGCCAACAACTGTTTTTTTAGAAATAAATGTGTTTAGTTCCGATGCAAAGACCCTATCAGTGAATCAATGTTAAAGCCAAAATATGCAATCTTTAATGACCTGACAACAGTATCGTAACTATATCCCCTTTTAATAAGTCTATTTAAAGGTTTTGTTAGTTTCTGAGGAGAATACTGACATTTTTGTGCTTTATAAAGAATATTTCCATAAAATTTTGGATGTGAAATACCTGAACGTATAAGATGTCTGCATGTTGAGTTATATTTACGAATTATTTCCTTATACCGGTGATAAAATTTAGTAAATGTTTTGACCAGTTTGTGATATCGAAAACCCTGGTGTAATAATTTTTCAGTAATACATAAATTTCTCTCGCTAAAATCTAATACATTGTTACATACACGAGCGAATCGTACAAGTTGAGATATATAAACACCATAAGATGGTGACAAGGGAACGTCACCATCTAAAAATGGATAATTAACAATAGGAAATGAAAAATCATCTCTTTTATCATAAATTTTTGTATTAAGCTTCCCGTTTATGATATAGATATCAAGATCGAGGAAAGGGCAGTGGTCATTGTTATCATTAGCTTTATTTAAAGTAAGTTCTACAGGATAAATTTCTTTAGTATACATACTGAAGTCGTCATTATTTAGAGCCAATATATCATCCAAATATCTAAAAGTATTGTTAAATTTTTGTATCAAATGTTGTTTTGATGGGTCTTTGCTAATTTTAGTCATAAATTGTAACTCATAACAATACAAAAACAGGTCCGCAATAAGTGGTGCACAGTTAGTCCCCATTGGAATTCCAATAACTTGACGATATACGGAATCTCCAAAGCGAACAAAAATGTTATCAAGTAAAAATTCAAGTGCATAAATAGTATCAAAGCATGTCCAATTGACATAGTTCTTTTGTTTATTGCTACTAAAAAATGATCTAAAAGAGTTTGAACAAATGTACTCGCATTCCGACTTTTTAAATGCCCAGTTAATTAGGGATGTGAATTTTTTCTTAATAAGAATATGAGGCAAAGTGGTATATAGGGTAGAAAAATCAAAACTTTGAACAGATTCAAAATCACCAATATATGCATGCAATTTATCAAGTACTTCCAACGAGTTTTTGACACTCCAAAAGTAATTAATTCCACTATTTTCAAAGGCCTTATTTGAACAATTTATTATCAGGTTTTTTATTGTACCAAGTGTACTAGTAAGTAAAACAGACAATTTAGTAGTTGAACAATGGCTGGAAGATGAAATAAATCTATATTTGTAAGGTTTTTTGTGCAGCTTCGGAAGCCAGTACATAGTTGGGACTTTCATTGTGTTTGGTTCTGCTTGTAAAGAAGTAGCTAAAAGTTTATGTTTGTTACAGATGTCGTTTTCTGAAAATGAAGTAAGTTGGAATGTTGGTGAATTCGTGATTTCCTTTTGCAGAACCTCTATATAAAATTTACGTCAAACAATAATGATATTATTAGCAGCTTTATCAGCCGGGACAAAAACAAATTCCTTGGCTAGTTCTGTTAGTTTATTTTTGATACGCGAAATAGGGTTTTTATAGTTTTTGTTGAGGGTAAAATGTTCTTTAAAATGTTGTATTCGAATATCAACTATCTTCATTACTGAATTAAAAAAAGAGTCCAAAGATTTTTTGTCAGCTTTTTCCCGTTTTACCCATTTCAAACAGTAGGCGCGGAGTGAGTCGTTGATGATATTACGACACTCATTCCAGTTAAAAGTTGACGGGGGACGATATTTAGGTCCTTTACTGAGGAATGATTTTAACTCTCGGTCGCGAACGATGTTAAGGTCTCCTGTTATAACATGGGAAATTGGTCCATAGGTGTATTCTGAATTACTGCAATTACACGACATAGGTGTATTTTCAGTGATATTTACATCTTTACACAATTGGCCATAATTAAACACATATTTTCGGGTAGATTTCTTGTAAATATAACAAATGAGAGGGAGTTCAGTATTATCAAAATATCCAGGAATTTGGTCTTTAACAGAATGGTCGTTAAAAATACCGGCAATATTTACAAAATCAAAACCTTTATTGACATACTTTATTTTAATAAAATGTTTTTTATGATCTTCAGGGCGATCAATTTTTGGAAACAGTTTAGAATAACAATATGCCATTATAATTTGGACAATTTCATACTTAGGACTGTAATATGAAATTGTGTTGCAATCCTCTAAAATTTTATTTAATTTATTTATAGGTAAAGAACAAAGCTTGGTTAACAGATAATGTCTGCCGTTGTTTTTTGAAATGGAAATTAGGTCCGAAATATTTGTATGGTTGGTCCGAAATTTTCTTTGATTGCGATTTTTTCTGCGTCCATGAGAACGATTTTTACGAACAGTTTTAGAAACTATATCCAAAATGTTAACAGAATCGGTTCTTGATATATTGCCAATTCCCATGATATTATCATTAAGACCGAGAGGGTAGACTGTCTGTAATTTTTTAATCCAATTTAATTCATTTATTTTTCGTGATCGTACAAACTTGGAATGAGATTCACCAGGCTGCTTATTTACTACTTCTAAAGGTTGAACTGTTAAATATTTAATAGGATGACTGTGCTTCTTAAGATGTTGATAAATGATACTTTTGAATTTATTGGGTCTTTTAAAACGATACAGGTGTTCTTGCGTGCGTTTAGATAAATATCGCCCAGTTTCACCTACGTACTGAATACCGCATCCCGGTTTGTTTCATGTGAGTAAATAAATAATACTGTTTGTTTTTCAAGTAATATCAGTTTCAAAATTTAGAGAAAATGTGCGACCATTAAATGTGGACCTTACTGTATTGTTGGTGGAAAGACGGGGACACGTAAGTCATTTTTTGGCATGACACTTATCGATAGAAGGGTAACCACGATTTTTATTGTTAAAAACGTTAGCTATGGTAGTATTTTTAGATAAGCGATTCTGAAGATTGAGACGTGTAGATACCCTTTGAACGAGTTTAGTATTTAATATTTTTCCATTTCAATTTTGTGTTTTCAAATGTGTTACTCATTTCATATGTTGACCAACAAAAACATGTCTTATTCGACCTTTTGCACAAACCCTCTGTTAATAAATTACGATTATTATTGAGTATTTAAAGGTAATATTACTCATACTGTCAACATGGTTCTGGTATTTCAATCATCTTGTTTAAAATTTTAGTTTCATTGCAAAATATTTCTAACTGTATTACCATGATACCTGAAAATAAATATGTTATTTTTTTTTTATAAACTTTAATTTATTTGGAGGGTAAAATCAATGAAATTAAGTAAGAAAACTTCGTTCGTACATATTTTGCAGGATTATTTAGAGAGAATATTTTGAATTAATACTTGCAGATTTTGTCGATTAATAAATGCAAATAAACAAATCTATGATTAGATCGGCAACGTAAGTCCTTCTGGGAAAATCAATCAATTTATAGTTTACTTTACCATCAAATCGAAAATAAATAACATCTACCAAAACTAACCACTGCTACTATTTCTATGCATGTTTTTTGTATTATATCGGAAGCATGTTACAAAAGAAGAAGAGTTGTTGCAAGATTTTTTTAAAGATCTTATTCATATAAGAAAATTCTGCTTGATTATGCACGTTCTTGATTCTGTAATGATAATATCAACGACTTATAAAATTTAAGTTGGATATCATACATGAATGCATTTAACTGGTTGTAATCAAGGCTCAAGAAAAAAACCTTTATCTTAATCAATGCATTATTGCTTTTTGATAACTATTTGCTCCTTAATTCTTTTCATTTTGAGAGTACATTTATTGCTTGAGCAATAAGTGTTCTAAAATTTAGACAAAACTTTTTATCACCTATTGAAGTAATAAGTTGGTTTTATTAAACAATTCCCATCAACGCATACCAACATTAGTATTTATTTTTGCATTGAAGAAAAGAGCAAAATAACAGTACTTTATGTAACTGTCCCTACCAAACGATTGCGGAACAATCAAAATATGTACACGAAATTACTAAATTTGATAATGTCTTATTTAACAGAAAAATAAAAAAAAAAGTCCTTTAATCTAACGTAATGTTGTTTGTATATTATTCAAATACAAATTGTACATAAAGCCTGAGACTTCTATAACACTATGTGTTATAGTAGTCTCAGATAAAGCCGTTTGTCCGTGTACACCTCAGACTTACGCCTATCCAATAACACCTTTACCCTGATCCAATGCAAACACGATATATTAAGCCTGGCATTTTTTCTCTCAATTATTCTAATTGCAGGAAATAAATGAAGTTGCGTACTCAGGAAACTAATTGGACTAAACTATGTACTTATTCAAAGTAATAATGCCGTCTATGAATACTTACATCCCTATACGTATCTATTTGGAAATATCAAGAGTTCGAATCATTGAAGTTGTTCACAATTAAATCTGGACTCTTATGCAATAAATTGGGTTTTTTGGCCATATGAATTCTGTGGCGTGTATGGATTGTTTTGTCTTTAAATTTATGTATATAGATATATATTCATTTTGTTTTCAATATACACTGTACTACTTTGTATTTGTTTATACCTTGTACCATCAAAAATTGAAAAGATTTGTTTTATATGATTGACCATCTATGCCAAATACGTTGTGATATGACGATGCTCCTAGTAGTAAGTCCTCTAGTACTGGCATAATTTAAGCAATACAATGTTTTATAATCTTCAGTTAATATGTATAAGAATGTGTGCCAATAACACAACTTTCCATCCAAGTCACAATTATTACAAAGTAAACCATTTATTTATATATCAAAGTATGGCCTTCAACACGGAGCCTTGGCTCACACTGAACAGCAAGATATAAAGCGACCAACAAATGACTACTGTTAAACCATTTAAACATGAAAACCTACGGTCTAATATATATACAATACGACAACCACTGAACAACAGGTTCCTGGCTATATTTCAAAAATGTATTTGTATTGAAAGTTGTAACTCCCTCACACAAAGTCTATCGTAGACGGATTTGGGGTTTAAGTTCCCAAAAGGTATTTAGGGAGGACATCAAAAGTTCAATGCAGAAAAGAAACTTAATTCACATAACTTATTCACTGACCCCAATCCCCCTTCTCTCTCTCTCTCTTAACTTAATTTGGGAAAAATTAATTGACCAATATGGATAAATGTAAAATCGTTTTTGGATTAACAAAACTTGCAGCAATTTTTACCACCCCGCTCCCAAACTATTTGATTTAAAATTTGTATCCTACATTGATCTTTTGATGTCGTCCCTTACAAGGTGCAGATTAATTTTTGTCGTTTTAATTTTTTGCATCGGCATTGTTTTTTCGTCTTGACTTATGACTTTGTTATTCTGTTGATATAAAGCCTCTCTTTTATTCCAAAAGAGTTTTCTATAGTATGGGTTTGATGCAATGTCTGAATCTTCAACGATGTCATTACCTCTATATTGTTTTGAGATTCATCTGATATTTTTCGTTGCTATAGTTTCAATATGATTACAATAATTTGTACTAATTACTAGTAATTAGTGTTTATGCTATAATACGCTAGACAACTACTTTGTCAGTATTTTTTGGCTTGATATAACCTCCAGAAGCCCTCACGATCTTCTTAATCTTCAAAAAATATATGTAATAAATTGATCTAACAGATGCCAAGTTTTTTCATCAAGGTTGATCAGATGTTAAGTTCTCCATGAATTCATAACAATCTGCTTAGCTAAAGCATTAAAAAAAGTCCCGAGTCTGTCAATCACATCTACGATTTAACCTTTGTTCTGTCCATTTCTTTTTTCAAACATCAGTTTTACCAATTACACAACATAATCTTTATCATTTAGATTTTTGACCGTTCATCAAAAATTTAAACTTCTGCCGAAATTTATGTTTACATGTCGATCTTTTTAGTTCCTAAGATAGACATCAACATTTTTTTGATGATATAAAGAAAACCTCATCAAATTTTATATCGAAAGTTATTTTTTATGACTATCACATAATTTTTTGTTGAGCAAACACAAATGCAGAAAATCTTCTTTTTGAGGGAATTCAGAGAGCGGTTTATGAAACCAGTTTTTCGAATAGTTTTGGGGTTTAAAATATCGTGTATGACTGTGTAATGGCGAGAAATTAGCCCTTTTACTGTGTGATTAAAGAATTGAACTATGTTAAACTGAAATAAATGATAACACATTGAGAGTAAGGTCTATTGCTCATCTTGAAATTGGCAGTTCTGATCAGAAATTAGTATTTTTGCCCATTGAAAACTGATCTTTATAGCAATATTCTAACAGCAATTTCATATGAAAAGAAATTTTTTAGTTGATACAAGAATCTATGATTTATAAAAAAGCTTAAAAATATATATTACACATCCGTACACCGGAATAGGATTATAATCAATCGCAAATATACAACACATGCAGATCATACCGTGACTTTAGATGGTTTGTTATCTTCTGTTCCAAACGATCACACTAAACTGTTTTCCATATTATAAAATGTCACCATCGGAACCACAGAAAATTGACCTTGTTGAAGAGGCGACAAATAAATTAGGATTAAAACTACGGTAGAAGATAAAAACCTGATAAAACAGGTCTTCGCTTAATAGAGTGACCTTTAAAGCAGGTTTTACTGTATTTCTTACATAGAAATTCGATGATAATGATTCGGATGATATCAATAAAAACAATATCTTAAACCAAGTTTAGAAAACGAGACTTGATTACTTCAATTATTACAAACTACACATACAATTTCCTATACCTATACCTAACCAATTGCCATCTGACAATTTTCTAGCAATCATTATTTTACATTTTCATTTTTTGCAATTGCATAGTTGAATTCGGAACAGGTAATTTGAAGAAAAAATGGGTTTCCAATAAAATACTGTATATCAACCAATGAAACTTATCATAACCGAATGAGGAGAATGAAAAAGTCAAAAGTCTGTTTATGGAAGTTGTTCCTGACATGATACAATATGAACGATGATTGCCTTATGTAAGAGTTGTCAATGTCAATTGATATTTTAGGTAAACAATATGCATATGGTATTTGCGATAATAAATATCGAGTTTTCTGTGACATTTATGTCATATTGCTTTTAGTCTTGATGACTTTCACGCACAGAATTTAATCACAGATTATTTTATAACGAATATAATAGGCCATAAGCAGAAACCCAAAGTGTGTTGCTCTGATAAGGAACTTTTCAGTATATTTTTTTAACACAGTGACCAAGATACTGTGTTAAAAAAATACTGAAGTGTTCGTTATTTGAGAAACATAAGACAAGTCTAATCAAGTAGCCAAAAGATCAGCACACAACCAATCATAAACATGCCCATTTGTAAAAATGTAAACCTAACGTAAAGAAAAAAATCGAGCGAAAGTTAAACATGTACGGGCTTTCACGACAGATAGTTATATGTTTAATCAAAGTATGAAAGTATAGCTCATACAAGCTTATGTTTTAATCTTGAGACGCTGATGGAGCACCTGAGCTCTTGGTGAGGTTCGTGTATGTTTGTATTTAATTTCCTGTATGTTTTCAGGATCTTTTCCTCGATTTGTCTTTTCCGTTCATCATGGCATTGTCTATCTTTAAGTCGGATAATGCTTTATGGGTACCTTGTTATCATTCTCCCATGTTCTATTCATTGGCGACATTACTCTGGTAAATAATTGTAACACTGATACAAAAACGTCACAGATATATTCGAAAAAAATGAGCTTGGTTAATTATTTCTCGGTTGTATATTTCCAGTATACACATATACGTAACGAAAAATGTTTACTTAAATACTCTGATTTTAAACTAATAGAAGCTTTTTGATCTGAGCCGATCTGAAAAGTGTGAAGAACAAATAATTTCCACATTCAGTCTGTCATATAAAGGAATGTGTGAGGCATTTGCCTGTTTGTTTTGTATCAAGAAAGAGAGTCTCGTCACTCCAACTTTTTCTGTTTTTTTTTCAAATTTCTGCTAAAAGCATATAAGAATAATTATCTTCTCATATTTAAAATATAACGCGTTATTAATATGGGTAATTTCAGTGCTGTTAATCATTAACTATGATGTAACAGATTTAATGTACACATAAAACGAATGAGAGATTCCGGATGTTTCTAGTTATATTTTGCAGTTACGGACTCAGATCGTGATAATATAATGAAGTACTCTGATTTCAATTGATTGATGATATTAATGGTTGCTTCCCAGCAAATTCATCCTTCAATTACATGTATCGAAGATTTGTTTCCTCGTATCTAAATACTGATCACAACAAACTCAATCTAGTCTTGATACTTATTTGGGTTCATTTCTTTTCCGAAACTGAATAACATTTGTATACCTAGATTGATTAGAAACACCGAATAAGGCAATGCAGAGAGTGGTAATGAGATGGCTGATTTTTAAAAGGCATTCTTCCTTTATTGCAATGTAATGTCATATTTTGTTTCCAATGAACGAGGTCAACAGGATTCATATTTAAACTGATTGGTTTGTTGCTCAGTCTTCAGTTATCTATGTTTTGTGTTTTTCTGTCTTTTTTTTATAGCCATGGCCTTGTCAGTTTACTCGAGCATCCTCTACAATAAAGGTGCAAAGCCACTATAACAAATCGTCACATCCGTTTGTTTTATAAAATAAGTAACAAAAAGTTATTCATTTGTTTACTTGTTGTTTCGTTAAATATTTTTAGTAACCTGGGATGACCTTGTAACTTATGCTTGCAAACAGTGAAAACGAGATTAGAAACTTTCAGCGAGGATTATTATTCTTTATGCAATTATCTGAAGTTAAATTGTTTGCTGTATGACTAGTACTAGAAAGAATTAATTAAAATTTGAATTTTACAGTTTCTTATTAATGAAACAAAGGTCAACTAATTTCCCCCTATTTTGGACCATAAAAGTAACCCTTTGGTAGGTAAATATGTATGAAATGGTACAATAATAATTAAATGATACGTAAAGCAATTTCGATTACAGGGGAACCATTTTTTGTGCCTCTACAGAACCTACTGAAAACTGAAGTTTAACATAACACTTGCTGGAAAGTCTAAGGGTTCACATAAGATTGATATGGAAAATTCATACAGCATGAACATTTGGTGACATATTACATAACTTACATTTATTGATTGTATAAATGAACAATACAAGAACTATGGTTCTCCTTATCAACTGTTATAATGTTGGCAAGATGAATATTTGGTGATTTCCTGATCTTCGCTGCTACAATTTATCATGATGTGGTGTTCCAGTGAGTGACTTTTACATGTCTTTTTTCTTCGAAGTTGATTCTAGAATTGAAATGATCGATGTTTTATTTTGAACAGTCATCAAAAAACGAAAACAACAAGGAATGATACATTTCATACATCTAAAGGGCTTGTATTGATTTACCTATAAATGATGAAGATAAACGTATTTTAAATAGAAAAAAAAACATAAAGTCAGGAAAACAATGAATAGATAGGACCTACCACACTTCAGCACTTTCTAGGTGTTATTACTGTTGTAGATACTTGTTTTAGGTCAGTATTTTTCTGATTTTACTTTATTTTTACTTAATTTCGAGATTGTTGTTTTCATTAATCTCTGATGATATCACAAGCTGAGTAGTCAGTATTTTGGTACTGGCACGATTTAAAACAATCTAAATTCTAAAATTGTTCGTTTATAAATTTTGAAATTATAAAGGAAATGTCGAATAGCATTAATACATACTTTACCCTTAGATATTGAATGGGTTTCTTAGTTTCCAAGGGTCAAGATTGCTATACATTTCAGTTTTTCCTTTGATTGTCGAATAGCATGAATACATAATTTACCCTTAGATATTGAATGGGTTTCTTAGTTTCCAAAGGTCAAGATTGCTATACATTTTAGTTTTTCCTTTGATCTGCCGCAACTTCACCGTGTTACATCTACAAACTACATCAAATACCTTGTTTGTGTTTACTTCCTTAAACATTGAATGTAAACTTTGATGTACACGTCGTATTCACTGACATTAATTGCAACGGCTAACCACCACAAAAAATAGTAGAATAATTTTAATGAAACCGGCGAATCAAATGATTTGAGTTGTTAAAATTTAAAGAAAAAACGTGTTACACTTATTCAAACGTTATTAAGATTATGCCGATTGAAACCTTGATGACTCGGGCCATTGGAATTTCTTGTGTTTCACTGCTAAGCTCTTTATAATAACCAATTAACATTTTACTTTTTCTGTATCTAGACTATATTGGCTGTATTTGTTTTTTTTTCAGGCTGGTCAGTTTTCAGAAGAAACGATAAGTGGTAAGCATCTGTATGTGTGTCTAACGAATATTTAAGTGCCAGTCGTTGTAAGAATCATGAAACTTTGAAAATATCAAAACAGAAAAGGGACACAATTGATATATTCGTGCACTTTTCTTAATTTTGAACCTAAATTATTGTCATCTTGAGTGGGTTTTTTTTGTCATTTTTCACCACAGCCTAATTTTTAGGCAGATTGGACCTTGATTTTGCTGGTGATAAATATTTAGAAAGGATATACCCATTTTAATAGCAGCGTCAACAAGATCATGTAAAAGCGCACAGGTTCACTTGTCATATCGTACGTGTTATGTGGGGTCGCCAAAGGTTCTAATCTGCATATGCTTTACTCTTTTAACTGTTAAATTCCCAACTGGAAAGCTTCTGACATACTGAGTGAGCGTAAACTCACTGTTATCGATAGCCGATGACACACAAGTTACAGGTAAAAGATTAAGTTTATTTACCAACATGTGTTATAAACATTTAAAATGTGGTGTCGCCAAAGGTTCTGAATGACTAAATCAAATAATGCGAATAAGGGGATTTTTTTTTGGGGGGGGGGGGGGGCAGGAGGATTTTGCAAATAAATAACTCAGTCTTGATTATCACAAAAATAAATGGTCTGTACTGTGGTAGTTTGAAAATAGATTACCTGACTTGCAATGTATTGAAAATAAATAACTCAGAAGATCTAATCGAAAGTATGAGATGGCTCAGATTCTTCATAAGTTCATCTTTTTCCAAAAAAAAATCGGGAAACATATCTTTTAATAATAAAAGTATAAGTATTATTTGAATATACTGGAAATGTCTGAAAATTGGTTTCATTTAACTTGGGGTATATTTTCTCAGGAGCACTTACCTCATTTTTTATTACAGGGCCGTAACTACATTGAGGCAAATGCCTCATGTAGGAAATTTCAAAACCAAACGCTTGTCTCCATATCAAATTGTGTACACGGCGAGTGCCTCACAAGAAGCACGTTATGTTCTCCCTCAGAAGAAGCCCCTGATTTTTGAAGATCAATGTTTCTTATTTATTTGTCTTTTGTTCATTGATTGCCCTTCTGTTTTCTGTTGGTGTTGCATTTCTTTTGAAATTTAGTAATTTTCTTGTTAACTTCATCATGAGTTTAAAAAAAACAGACTTAACTATGTGAATTACATTTTTGCTTTATCATGCATATTGGTCTTTTGATGTTGTCCCTAGAAACTTAAGTCTTACACTGAATCTATACATTTTGTTTTGAGACCAAAATATTGTCAAAAAATTATTAAACAGAACTTGCATTTTTTAGATTAAGAAACGGTCTGGGGAACACCAAGAAAGCATGATTTTGCATCATTTGTTCTATAGCTTCTTGGGCCTTCAGTGGCTCCAAAACCATTCTAAAAAAATTTGCCTCGCTCCGCTCGCCATGAATATGTTTGCTAATACTTTTAAAAAGGCTAGATACAACATAACTTTAATACTGTGTATGTATGCAATACATGTATATGCAGTCAGAATATAGAAGAGTAATTTCTGCAGAGGATGATGACTAATTCTGATTAAATGGTACATAATGACATGACTATACATGTAATATTTGTAATAAAAAATATTCGAATAAAAATATAGTTGTGAAAATAAATAATCAGTCCCTTGCTTTAACGAAAATGAAAAATCTACAATAGTGCAGAAAATAGATAATCTGTCCTCTTAGATTACAAAAATAAATAACCGATCCAAATCAAATCCTTATCCGATGACAAACAAGTTACAGATAAAAGATTCAATTTTATTACCAACATGTATTACGGTTGTCCATATGGAAATGATTTTGAATGTCATTTATTTATACTGAATTATAAACGTAAACATGTTATCAAAATGCCCTGCATTACAATGGACAAAGCAACACCGTATTCACAGAATTTTGATTAGATCGAGGAAAACATAGCTTCTTAAAGCAGATAGAATATGCACATAATATTAAATAAACAAAAATATGCAATTGATGAAGTAATCTTTTACACCAAAGAGAAACTCGTAATTCAGGTTTATACTTGGTACTACTTACTGAACCAGAAATTAATAAAATCTGCATTGCATTGTGTGTGTGTGTGTGCATTTACATGACAACAAACATGCTTCACAGTAATACTTTACGGCATGTAGGTACATATAAACATGTATAACGTGAAGGTTTTTATCAACTATATCAACTGTATCGTTCATCATTGTTACTATCATTCATGTTTTTTGGCAGACTGGCGAGAGTCGTTTTCATTGTTCGACAAGAATAGAGACGGCGTCATATGCTGTAGGGAATTGGGAGGTGTGATGAGGTCAATAGGTCAGACACCAACAGACGATGACGTTCAGAAAATGGTTTCAGACGCAGACAAGGACGGTATATGCCTTTTAATTTCTGATACTTGCTATCATTAATCGTATTAATATGCCAATCAAAAGATAATTACACAAAGAGAACACAAAAGGATATCAGACTGGATGTTGTCGAAGCATTATTTGTTTATAATTGCATTATCTCGAGTCTATTACCATTATTAAAAAGGCGACCTTGGTATTCGGGTATAAATACTTTCTATTAATGTTATTTCGTCGTTGTGTTTTTTTTTTTTTTTTTTTTTTTTTTTTTTTGGTGTTGGTAAAAAGTAAAAACACAAAAATACTGAACTCCGAGGAAAATTCAAAAAGGAAAATCAAAAATCAAAAGGCAAAATCAAAAGTCCAAGCACATCAAACGAATGGATAACAACTGTCATATTCCTGACTTGGTACAGGCATTTTCTAATGTAGAAAATGGTGGATTGAACCTGGTTTTATAGCTAGCTAAACCTCTCACTTGTATGACAGTCGCATCAAATTACATTACATTGTCAACGATGCATGAACAAAACAAACATACTCAAAGAGTAAAAATGTCAAAAATAGGGGTACAACAGTCAATGTTGTGTTATCATCTTAATATCACTACATAAACAACAAATGTAACAAAGTAGCACAAAAAGGCATACATCAAATTCAACATTCTCATTTTGCTTTTCCTATACGGCTGAATTTATCTATGTAAAGTCTACCCATAAATGAAAGAAGGTTTTCATTACTGGTGTAAAATTGCGCGTTTGAAATTCGCACAGGTAGACATAAAAATAATTTTGTCGTATGACGGCATACATAAATGCAGACTCACGTAAAGTAGATATAACAAAAAACAGACTTACAGTAAAAATAATAAATAAAATAATGGTGTGGTTCAAAGTATGACGGGATACATAAGTACAGTTTCACGTCAAATACGGCTGAATTTATCTATGTAAAGTCTACCCATAAATGATAGAAGGTTTTCATTACTGGTGTAAAATTGCGCGTTTGAAATTCGTACAGGTAGACATAAAAATAATTTTGTCGTATGACGGCATACATAAATGCAGACTCACGTAAAGTAGATATAACAAAAACCAGATTTAACAGTAAAAGTAATAATAATAAATAAAACAATGGCAATAAAACAAGCGATATCATCAATGAGCATAACACAAATTTCAAAAATAATTTCTTTGACGTCAGCCTATTTTTTTGTCGTGTTTTCTTAAATCTGTTGCTGAAATGGAGTCACCAAATTAAATTTAATTGTTTCTTTCGTGTGGTTAATTTTAAAATGTTTGAATAGGCAAATACTGTGCTGGGAATCGAACTTTCTCCTCGAAATTGTTAATTTGTGACTAATATCAAACACATCGACATAACCTCTCTGTCAGTTATTGCTTAAATCCAAACAAATAATGACATGAATGTATATCAATATGAGGAATCTTTATTATAATTGTATGTAATCTAAAGATTCCATTTTATTTGAAGGAAAATAGTGGTTTTAAGATTGAATTAGATTGACCGATTTATATGTTGTCCGCCAACAATTCTATCAACATGAACAAATGTTTAAATATTATACTCAGCGTTTCAATATTGAACAATATTCGATATCATCTAAGGCGACATTCAATATACAACTTCTATGTAACTGTTTCACATATGCACAATATTAACCGGACTGATTATCTACACTTATGATAATTTGCGCAAAGCCAAACAAAATTAAATTAAACAGTTATATTTTGTAGTCATAAGTGTAGGCAAGAAATGAGCTGTTAAATAGACAGCAAACAGGGTTTTCCGTAGTTTAAAGGTTTTTTTCATTTTTGATTGCCATTAACCGCGTTTTGTTCATAATTTCCAAGTTATCAAGGATCATAACTCCTGAACGGCAAACTAAAAAAATCATCAAATTGAAGTTGGCCTCCACTTCGTCATTAGTAACCTCATATGAAATATGATAAGCATTGGTTAATACTCAGAAATGACATACATAAATTAAATAAAAACGGTAATAACTGTCCTTTCCTAGACGTAGATATTTCAGATTAACACTGGAAACACTAAACAAACTGGACGATTTTTTTCCGATTGTTAGTTTGCCTTCTCTGGATGGTAATTTTTCTTTTGGCACCATCTTTCTGTGTTTATATATCACCACTCGGTCGCTATGCCCATGTTTGTAGTGCCGTTCTGAATTCAATGAATTTATGTTTTAGCGGTATACTATCAAGTCTGATATATTGTTACCACAAATCACTTTAAAGCCTTGACTAAATTCATCCATATATTATTATATTTGGTTTGGCATAGCATATCTTGATTTTTATTAAGATGCTCGGAATTTTAGATACGATTTAGGTAAACTTATTGGAAATCAATTGTGCCCCTCTTCTTGCCGACTTGTTTCTTTATTATAATGAGGTTGACTTCATACAGGAACCTCTTAAAAAAGAAAGATAAGAAGTTAGCAATATCCTTTAACCCTACTCTCCGCTATATAGATGATGTTCTTTCACTAAATAATTCAAAATTTGGTGACTATGTTGAACACATTTATTCCATCGAACTAGAGATAAAGGATACAACAGATATAGTTAAGTCGGCCTCATATCTTGACTCACATCTAGAAATTGACAATGAGGGTCGGTTGAAAACAAAATTTTACGACAACAGAGATGATTTCAGCTTTCCAATTGTGAACTTTCCATTTCTAAGTAGCAACATTCCAGCAGCACCTGCATACAGGGTATATATCTCCCAATTAATACGATATTCTCGTGCTTGCATTACCTATCATGATTTTATTGATAGAGGGTTGCTGCTATCAAGGAAGCTATTAAACCAAGAATTCCAAATGGTGAAGTTGAAATCATCCCTTCGTAAATTTTACGGACGCCATCACGAGTTGGTTGACCGTTATGAAATAACCGTTTCACAAATGATTTCGGATATGTTTCGTACGTAGTAACTACAATCCCCTTCCCTTTCATGAATGTGACCTACCGAATTAGACTATTTACAGGATTTGTTATAACATGAGCAACACGACGGGTGCCACATGTGGAGCAGAATCTGCTTACCCTTCCGGAGCACCTGATATCGCCCCTAGTTTGTGGCGGGGTTCGTGTTGCTTATTCTTTAGTTTTCTGTGTAGTGTCATGTGTACTATTGTTTGTCTGTTTGTCTTTTTAATTTTTAGCCATGGCGTTGTCAGTTTATTTTCGATTTATGAGTTTGACTGTCCCTCTGGTATCTTTCGTCCCTCTTTTATTGATCCGGGAAATACATGTTTTCTAAAAGATAACCAGGTCAACACTGTAATGAGATCTTTGAATATTGTCTTTATTGGTATAAATATTGAATTTGATATCAGTTAATTAAAACCAAACTATATAATTGTTATGCATATGCATATTCTCGGTTCTACAATCTGTCAATACCAGTATTTTGGCATTTGGAAAGTCGTGTAATTTATGCCCAACCTACGATACTAGTAGAGGGGCATTATGTTTTTGTTCGTCCGTCTGTTCTTTCGTTCGTCCGTCCGTTCGTCCCGCTTCAGGTTAAAGTTTGTAGTCAAGGTAGTTTTTGATGAAGTTTAAGTCCAATCAACTTGCAACTTAGTATACATGTTCCGTATAATATGATCTTTCTAATTTTAATGCCAAATCAAGAGTTTTTTAACGGTCCACTGAACATAGAAAATGATTGTGCGAGTGGGGCATTCGTGTACTTGGGACACATTCTTGTTTCTATATTTGTTAATGACTTCTTTACACTTAATCTATAAGATGTGTACTGTCGATATTTTAGTCTTGTTTAAATAGTTGTTATATGCTTTGACCTAGCTGTCAGTAACTGTGATTGCTTTCAGATCTGGACTCAAGTGTCTTTTTTGTTGTTGGTGATTACGGATCATGAATAAATATCCTGCCACGTCAGGTCTATTTTTGGTTTGGTGTTGTTTCCTGCTTTCAATCGATCTAAAGACGAACCATGTTCAACTGATTTTTTTCGTTTGAAGTAGTTTACATTTTTCATTTATCATTTTGGGCCATATTAAAGCTAACTATGCGATCTTGGTTTAGCTCGTACGGTGACCTATAGTTGTTTACTTCTATGACATTTGGTCTCTGGTGGAGACTATACACAGCGCAATCTTAAAATTATCAAGGACATTAACTCTTGACGTTAAAAGTGAAAATCGTCAATATTGAACTTGACGTTCATTTTATAATCACTGACAACATATTAAAATTTGAAAGCATTGATTGGTTGAACAGTTCATAAGTTATCGTACTGAAACTACGTAAAGTGTCGTTTTCCAATATATTAAGAACAATAACTATTATAAAATTGTGAATGGTCAATATTGACACCTTATCTTTTAAAGTATTGGTTGAACGGTTTAGCAATTGAAGAGTAAGTTAATTTGTTAAGAAGTTATTGAACGGAAACTGTCTGTTGACATTGAATTTCATTTGCCCGCCATACAACATCAAATAAATTTGATTTTTACTCGGACAAACCCGGTTGAAAAACTATAATTGATTTTTTTTTTCTTGAAACTTTCATAACAAATCTAAAATTCACATGTTTAGATGTTATTTTCAGGGAATGGCACTGTCGATTTTGACGAATTTGTAGCAATGATGTCTCGTTACTATTCGACTATGGACCCCGAGAAAGAAATGAGAGACGCATTCCGTGTATTCGACAAGGATGGAAATGGTTATATCAGTAAATCAGAATTGAAGTCAGTTATGCACAGTTTAGGAGAAAAACTAAATGACCAAGAAATTGAGGAAATGATCCGTGCTGCTGACGCTGATAAAGATGGTGCAATAAATTATTCAGGTACCCTGTATATTGCAATTATAATGTTTTAACTCCAAAATACCTGAAACATTTGAAATTCAAAAAAACATACATCTCCATGGTCTTGATTCTCTTTTTAAAAGACAGCTTTTTCTACCTTAATTTTTAACATCGAACCACACAAAAATGAAAATAATTGAAAAATTGCTTCATTATTTGGGTAAACTTGATTAACTGTTAGAATTCTGGTTAACGTTAAAACAGTCATCAACAATAATTGCTACAACCTCTTATTAAGATATGTAGAGAGTTGATTCTAAATAAGACAATAATCCTTTTATATATAAAGAACCCCTTGTTACCAAAGAAATAATACAATCAAGATTCCTTTAAAAATATGCTTTATAACGTTATATCATCAACAAAAAGATTTAAGAATACATTCATATGGCATAACAAATATTGTATACTTTAATAAGACTAACGAGTTGGAAATGCATATGTTAATTCAATGTTTTCATTGATTAAGTTCCGGTGCAAAAAAAGTGAAAAACTAGATAGGAATTACTATAAGTATTTGACACAATCCAACATCAAAATTTTAAAACATTAAATAAAAGTAAAATGATAATATCGTGCGAGTCAAATTTACTATGTTAATTCAATGAATTTGTCATGCACCAATTACGATACAAATTAAGATCCAGTGGTTCGTAACCCTGAAATTCTACATTTTTTATTTTAAATTGTCTACTTTCTTCTTTTTTTAGAATTCGTCAAAATGGTATGTCAAACGAAGTGATGTTAAATGACAAATTCTTTAAACTGTAACATATCTAACATATACTTATCATTCCCAAAGAACGACGAAAGTTTCCTATCAAGACACCATCTACCTAGCAAGATATCACCACCATTATAACCAGTAATTGGAACTAATAACTACACATCAAACAGTATTCTTGTTCAGTGACAGTGACATTACTATATCGATATTGAAGGTTGTAATGTTTGTTTGTTGAGCGAAATGTATATTGAATGTATGTCAACTTCCTTTTACAATAAAGTCAAGGCTTGAACATGCTGTGTATATCAAAATTTATATCCTTGCACTACATGGTTTTTTTTTCAATCAAAATTGTTTGCTACTTTTGCAACAATATTTTCTCAGTAAAATGACAATTGCAAAATGTCGCTTATTAAAAGTTTCGTTAACAATGGTTAGCTCCTGTCATGTAATGTTGACATTTTAACGATATATTCAACATTTCCATTAATGCTGGAGGTTCGGCATGCCACAAAACCAGGTTCAACCCAACATTGTTTTCTTAAAATGTCCCGTACCAAGTCAGGAAAATGGCAATTGTTATAATAGTTATTAATTGT
This sequence comes from Mytilus galloprovincialis, assembly GCF_965363235.1. Taxonomy (NCBI): domain Eukaryota; kingdom Metazoa; phylum Mollusca; class Bivalvia; order Mytilida; family Mytilidae; genus Mytilus; species Mytilus galloprovincialis. The sequence goes on along the minus strand of NC_134840.1, from coordinate 39,853,760 downwards.
ACTAGGATTATAATTTAGTACGCCAGACGCACGTTTCGTCTACATAAGACTCATCAGTGACGCTCATATCAAAATATTTATAAAGCCAAACAAGTACAAAGTTGAAGAGCATTGAGGACCCAAAATTCCAAAAAGTTGTGCCAAATACGGCTAGGGTAATCTATGCCTGGGATAAGAAAATCCTTAGTTTTCGAAAAATTCAAACTTTTGTAAACAGGAAATTTATAAAAATGACCACATTATTGATATTCATGTCAACACCGAAGTGTTGACTACTGGGCTGGTTATACCCTCGGGGACGAAACGTCCACCAGCAGTGGCATCGACCCAGTGGTGTAAGTAGTTATCAAAGGTACCAGGATTATATTTTAGTACGCCAGACGCGCGTTTCGTCTACATAAGACTCATCAGTGACGCTCATATAAAAATATTTATAAAGGCAAACAATATAGTTCATTTCTGAGTGAGTGCCATTTTAATGTTGTGTTTTTGTTGTGTCGTAGTTCTCTTATATTTGATGCGTTTCCCTCAGTTTTAGTTTGTAACCCGGATTTTTCTCAATCAATTTATGAATTTCGAACAGCTGTATACTACTGTTGCCTTTAAGTCATATGAAACTTCATTGTTTTTTAAAAAAGTTAAAAACATGAAATTTACACCAAATTTAAATAGTAAAAGCTGTCCTTTCCTATATTTAGACATTTTTGTTTTTAAACGGGAAACTCCACACTAAAATTTACGGCAAAAGGGACGATTTTTCGTTCCCTATTGTTAATTTTCAATTTTTAGATGGTGATGTTCCTTTGGCACGATCTTACGGTGTTTATATTTCACGGTTCGTTCGCTATGCCCGTGTCTGTTGTGACGTTTTAGATTTTAACGAACGTAATCTATGTATTACTGGTAAATTATTAAACCAGGGATTTCGTTACCATAAAATTACTTAAAACCGTTACTAAATTTTTCTATAGATATAAATATTTGGTTTTGAAGTTTGGTTGTACCTGTAGAATACTTATTTTAAACGGGATAGCACGTAATCATTTTTACGGAAATGTTGTTAACCGTTACTGATTAAACTGATTTTTATATTTCGTTCTTATGCGGTACTGTTATACCACTGTCCCAGTTTAGGAGGAGGGTTAGGATCTAACATATTTAACCCGCCACATTATGTATGTTCGTAGCTGTCCCAAGTCAGGAGCCTGTAATTCAGTGATTGTCGTTTGTTTATGTGTTGCATATTTGTTTTTCGTTCATTTTTTGTACATAAATAAGGTCGTTAGTTTTCTCGTTTGAATTGTTTTACAATTTCATTTTGGGGGCTTTTATAGCTGACTATGCGGTATGGGCATTGTTAAACAAACGACAGCCACTGAATTACAGGCTCCTGACTTGGGACAGACACATACATACAGAATTGTTGTCAATATATAGAAACTTTTAGCATCTCTCATACAAGTGAGAGGTTTAGCTTGATTTAAAACCAGGTGTTATCCACTAAAGTCCATATTATGCAGGAGGAAATGTGTTTGAGCCTTTGATTTAATAATTTGATAAGGGTCATTCCGTTTTGAATTTTTCTTTCCAGTCGGAAATTTTTCTTATTTTGCATTTCATGTATACAACTGTACACCATAATGTTTTCTGGTTTCATTGTATATATCTTTGAACCCTATAGCAAATGAATGAAATCAAAATTCTGTTCAGGCAAATTATTGATTTCTAAATTTGTCTGTCGTCATGTGTAAAGGTTTATGATCTAAATTAGTTTATCTGTTATCGGAATTAGTCTATCTATTATTCCTTGGTATTTGCTATAACAATCATGCAATATTTCATTTTTGAATTTCCGATAACGCTGCTTGAACACTGCAACATGATGGAGATTTGGTTGTAAACGAGAGAATGTTAAAATATTCCAAGAGTGTGAAGTCATCAATATCAGCACGACGTAAAACATTCTCTGACTATTGCTAACCTTTTCAATAATGGAATCTGTCGTTGAAGTGAAAGGTTTTAATGATAAAATTACAACACTTGCCAACAAAATTTATTATTTACCATTTTCATGAATAATAACGTATGAATTTGTCTGACAAAATTACTTTACGCATGCAACAGTTGGTAATGTGATATTATTTTTCAATATTTATATGTTAAATACGTTAATATGATATATTTGTGTCGTCTTCTTTCATATATTGGCGTCGGTCTTTCAAACTGTGTTAAATAGAAAGAATTAATCAAATATTATTGAAAAATAGTAGTAAATAATATTAATATAACGCGATTTTTGTTTTCATGAATTAAAATATAAACTTTTGTTTTATTATACAGTTCAACTAATAGACGCATAACACCAATTCACAATACTCGAATTAGGATTGATGCAAATAATCTCCAGATACATCGAGCAAGCAAAACACGTGGGTATACCTCAAAGAGACAACACAACAAAAAAATCAGATGATGTACACAGCTCTATAATACCGGTAGTATAGATAAAATAATAGCCCAAGAGTTTTGCAATTATTGAAGAGAGCATTACCATCTTAATATGTGATATTTTTACGACAGACGTTCTCCATCGGATAACCTGTGGTTTAGTATATAATTATAAAATTCCTACGAAATTAAGCTCAACAATTTTACAACTGCAAATTGTTAGGAAATTTCTGTTCTTCCCTCAGCGGCATTAAAACCCCTGCATCTAAAACATCATTGTAACAACTCCTTCACTGTCTAGATTCAAAACTCGTCATTGGTTGTCTGTTTTTTCTTAAATCTTAATAAGATTTTTCTTTGATAATAAGAAGAAATAGTTGATGAGGTGTATCTTTAATTTAAAGATCATGTTACATTTATTCAAGATTTCCAGACTTTGGACAATTAATCTCTTGATATATTGTTTTGATTTTGCCTTTTGCTTAAGGACTTTCCGTTTAGAAGTTCAGTATTTTGTTATTTTACGTTTTTCTTATCGCAATAAGTGTTGACTGTCCTTATTTAGATAACTTTTATTTTGTAACTTTCACATTGTAAATAAATTCATCATAGATACCAGGATTAATGGTATGTTATATACATACACTTTGTATTATGCTGAAAATGTTTCAGAAAATAAACTTGTCATTTCTTTGGTCTATTTGAATTCCTTTCCGGTTTGAGGGGACATTGATTATTAAAAATAAGTGTTGCTGTTGAGTTGCGGTTTCATAATTTTTAATCATATTTCTTTTAATCTATATATTTTGTAATAAGTGTCACAGTACTTTGGTTGAAAGCAACACACCTTTTGGTATCATCTTTCTTTGCATGATTGATGTGTAATTAGTAAATCTCGCCTCTGCCCAAAATCTGGATAATTAGCTCCAATTACCTGGCTCTCTACTCTCGGAGTTTAGCTCTGAGATATTGATTTCAAATTCTGAAACCTACATTTGTAAGACGGTTTAACATTTTTTTTCTAAAACAAAAATTTGGAGCAGTTTTAGAAATTAACTTACGATCTATGAAGCATTTTGAAGATTAAAATAGGTAATAGGCGGAAGATATGAAGATTCTTCATTTCTCCACTGCCTGCCCATGCAGTGCTGGAACATTAAAAAAAAAACTATATCTCAACTTATTGCAAGAAAATAATTACCAAACGTTTTGATAATTGCTATACGCTTCAGGAAATATAACTTCCGCTTTTCCAAAACAGAACACATCGGTTTACTCAAATCATTCGTTTCTACACACATCAGTTATACAGGATTATTTTTATTTGATTTTATAAGTAAGTTAAATGCACACATCCCGTTAATTTATATATGATCCAGAAACAACAACTTCTGAAATTCCAAGAACATTATTTTTTTCTATCTTCGTGGTCCTTATGCTTAGGTTCTCTTTGTTTGCAAACTAAAGCCACTTTTGCCTATCAGCATTTATTTGGTCTTGCAGTTCACACAAATCATCAAAATTGCAATACATAGTTTCACTTGCAGATGTAATTCATAAGAGTCAGAAATGAAAAATAATAACGATTACAAAAAATTAATATCTTTAAATGTGATTCATTTTTTTAATATTCCTTTTTCGAAAATGTGTTGGTATACTTTTACCATTTTGAAACTAAGCATTCTTCCAGCTAATTACTTTAGGTTTTTCTTTACTACGAATATGGATTTCATATCGGAAAGTGATTTATTTTCATCAGCTAGATCTAAATTGATCTGATGTCTGGAGATCTTGTAACAATCGCCTATTCCATGTTTGTAAATGCAATTAAGATAACTAAACGTTATTGTAGAATTTGATCTTTCGTTATTTAACTTTTGTTATGGTAATTGTAATAATAGCGTAACGTCAAGTGCATGATTTCTCATTGAAAAATATTTGGTCGTTTGGAAGATCAGATTTTCAGCAAGTAATCAGTATTTTCATTAAATCAATTTGGACGCCTCGGTAACTTTATTCACGAGGCACACTTTAAACAGGAGCTTCTAAGGAAAAATGAATAGATGATAGCACTATCCGTTGAACCTATAGAAAGGTCAAAGACTTGTATTTTTTGTTCTCATAATGATATAGAAAATGAGTTTCATTTTTTAATAAACTATCCATTGTATAATAAATGTCGGGAATCATTGTTTGCACAAGCTCATGAGCACTGTCAAAATATTAATAACTTAGACTGCAAATCAAAGTTTTTATGGTTAATGACCACTGAAGGTAAACATATACTTAAAAAGTAAAGTATTTTTCTAATCCAGAGTTTTGTATTGAGATCCACAAATTCTATAAATGGCTAAATCTCTTTTAGTTTATCCATATATATATATTTTCAATTCAAAAAATTAAATTTAAATAAACATTTCTCTATCTTTGTGTATGCATATTTCATCTATTAATATGTAAATGCTTAAATATGCATTAATAAACTGCAGTCAAATCTCTAAGGTGCTTATCATATTCTTGCAATTGTAAAAAAAATATAATTATATACAAAAGTATCTAGTAATTGGTTGCTGTGTGTACGTGGGGGAAAATACCCTTATATCTAAGCAGTTGGGGCTGCATTTCATTTTTATGCAGCTCAAAACACAATATCTGTTTAAAGGGGAATAATCCTTACAGAAATTGATTGTCTCCCATATTACCTTCTCTTCCATGTGCATGCTATAGGTTACAAGAGCGCAATTATTCGTAATGCATTTTCCATAGGGTACCACTATTGTTCCGTATTTTTTTCTTTCGAAGACTACACAAACTAGGGAAAAACGGGTAGCAGTTCCTGTTACTAGAAATGCTAGTGTTGCATTACAACCAAAAAAATATATAGGGTCATGCGGCTCAAATTAACTTAAAATGCAGTTGAAAAAGTTCGTCTCCTATTTTCGCTTAATGAAAAAGGCATATTTTTAATGGCTCCGACGTGCGGAAATGGAAGATATTTTCTATACTTTCGTAAAATGTGAATATGATTTTCGGCAATTTTTAAACCTAATTGGATAAGCTTTCGATTAAATGTAATTATACCCCCGCTTTAAAAAGGGGGGTATACTGTTTTACTTCTGTCTGTCCTTCCGTCAGTCCGTCCGTCCCATGAATATTTTTCGTCGCATTTTTCTCAGGAACTACAATACGAGGATTTCTGAAATTTGGTTTCAGGGTTTATCTAAGTCAGCTATACCGTGTGATGCGTTTTCAGATTGATCACTTGACAACTTCCTGTTTACCGAACACTTGCATATTTTTACACTATTAATATTATCCAATTGCGGCGGGGGTATCATCAGTGAGCAGTAGCTCGCAGTTTCACTTGTTCCAATCCTGTATCAACCAATCAGAAGCCGTATATGATTCTATTCGGAGTACCATTTTGGGGTAAAAAAAACTTTAAAAAAACTTGCCGGTTAAATGTAAACAAATAATTGCGCTCTTGTAACCTATAAGTGTTTTATTGTGATGTGTTTCATTTTATTATTTCATTGTTATAACACAAATCATTGTAATCATTGTATGAAATCTAAAACCCGCAAGGGTCCATAATTGGATTAATAAAGTATTCTTATTCTTATTCTTAACTCGCGTTCTGCTATATAGATGTTGTCCTCTCACTAAATAATGCAAAGTTTGGTGATTATTTTTAACGCATCTTTCCTATTGAACTTTAGATAAAGAATACATCAGAAACAGTAATGTCTGCCTCATATCTTGATTTAATCCTAGAAATTGACAACGAGGGTTAGTTGAGAATAAAACTGTACGACATAAAGAGACTCGTTTAACTTTCCAATTGCGCGACTTTACATAACTATGTAGTAACATTCAAGTAGCGCTTTCGAAGCACCAGAGATCACCCCCAGATTTTGGTGGGGTTCGTGTTGCTAAGTCTTTAGTTTTTTATGTTGGGTCTTGTGTACTATTATTTGTCTGTTTGTCTTTTCCGTTTTAGTCATGGCGTTGTGAGTTTATTTTCGAACTATGAGTTTGACTGTCCCTCTGGTATCTTTCGCCCCTCTTTTGAATATAAAGTATATATCTCGCAGGTAAAACGATATTCCAATACATTTTTTTCCTACGATGATTTTTTTATAGAGGGTGCTCACAATGAAGATATAAATTAATTAAAAGTTTGAGAAGGTTAAGTTAAAGTCGTCCACTCGTAAAATAAACGCCATCAACAGTTGTTCATCGTGATAGAATACTGATATCTGTATCGCAGATGACGACAGATGTGTTATAATTATCGTAACAATAGTATACCGGTGTTTAAAAGTCATAAATAGATTGAGAAAAAAACAAATCCGGCATGTTTCTGCTGTGCTACATTTAAAAAATATCTATATCCAAACGGTAAAGCTGAATCTTTGCAACAAATTGAAAAGTTTAAGCTAGATTTTTTCTATTTGACATTTAAGTTAGCATCGATGCAAAATTGTTCTCTATCGACATATTTTTGTATTTTCGATAAAAAAAAAATGAAGAAACTTTGACATTAAAATTGATTTATAATACGTGCTTTGATACTGAATAACAATACCTATTTCCTCTTTTTCTCCATGCATAAAGTCAGAACATAGGCATTTCAGGAATCGTTATTTATCTTACCTTCTATATATATCTAGGAAAATGTTTGGTTAAAAGCGTCCGCGTGAAGACCGTGTATAATTCATATTAGGTTTGTAGGGAGGCGGGGCTTATTTTATACGGTTAGTAGTGGTGTTACGTCCCTTTATATTCCTTGTTAGGTGAAAAGGGGCGGGGCTTATTTCATACACGGTTAGTAGTGGTGTTATTTTCCTTTATAAAAACAAACCGGTACGGAGAAAAAAAAAGGTTTCAACAGACGAAGAAATTGAGGATTAAGATTGAAATAAATTCTTAAAACACATCTAAACCTTACAAGTTGTTATTGTGGCATCTGTTTTTGTAGGATCATATGTGCTAACAGTATTAAAGACTTGTTCATTTTGATATGTCACTAGTCTAAATTTCACACGATAAGATAGTCGGTAAGATAAATTCGTTACATAGTGTGCTAGTGACCTAATACGGTATATATCCCATATATTCCGTATTAGGTCACTAGGACACTATGTAACTAATATCATGTGCTCATTAATATTCATAATTCTTCAAGATGGAATTCGAAACTTCTAACCACCACGTGGATATTAAAATTTTAATTCTAAGATTTGTTTTTTTTGTGTCTGCAACCCAATATTCTATTATAGATCGTCTTGAAATATTCAAGTCTTAAATAAAGCCAAAAGTAGTTTACAGCTAGTAGTTTTACTCCGATGGTTTTTAACAGCTTTTGGGAGAAAATATAATAAATACTAACAAGGAGCTTAGAAACGAATAACTATCAATTTTATAATAGTTAGGGGACGACCATTTGATATTCTTAGGGGCCTGGAGTATTTTGAAAATAGATAACTCAGCCTTGGTAATCGCCAAATTAAATGGTTTGTTCTGTGGTAACTTGAAAATAAATAACCTGACCTACAATGTTTTGAAAATAAATAACTCAGCAGGTCTATTTAAAAGTATGAGATGGCACCAGAATCTTCATAGAATTCATCTTGTTTTCCCAAAAAAAATCGGGGAAACAATTCCCAAATCTTTTTAAAGTATAAATATTATTTACTATACTTCAAATGTCCGAAAATGGGTTTCATTTAACTTGGGGTAAATTGTCTCCGGAACACTTACCTCATTCTTATTACAGGACAGTAACTACATTGAGGCAAATGGGCTCATGTAGGAAATTTCAAAACCAAAAGCTTGTCTACAAAGCAAATTGTTTCACAGAGAGCGTCTTGCAAGAAGCAAGTTCTGTTCTCCTCGGACATTGCCTCTGGTTTTTTTTCGGGATCAATGTTTCTTATTTATTTTCCTTTTGTTCATTCTGTATTCTGTTAGTGTTTCATCCCTTTTGTTATTTAGTAATTTTGTTCATGAGTTTCAAAAAACCAGCAGCCACATAATTATGTATGAGAATTACATATTTGCTTTATCCTACATTTTGGTCTTTTGATGTTGTCCCTAAAACCTTTTAGTCTCTTGCACTAAATCTACACCTTTTGCCTTGAGACCAAAATATTGTCAAAAAATGATTAAAACAGAATTGCATTTTCATATTAAGAAATGGTCTGGGAAACACAAAGAAAGGAAGATTTTATAGCTTCTTGTGGGCCTTCAGCGGCTTTAAAACCCTTCCAATAAAAATTATTTGGCAATACTTTTTAAAAAGGCAATATGACCAAACTTTAATACCGTGTAAGTAGCCAATACATGTATATGCGGTTCGGAAGTTTCATTTCCGCAGAGGATGCTGATTAGTTCTGATTAAATAGTACATAATAGTTACATGTATTATTTATAATTAAAAAATGATTTAAAAATTGTATGTTTTTAAATATTAATATAAATATAGTTGTGAAAATAAATAATCAGTCCCTTGTTTTACTGAAAATGGAAAATCTTGATTCAACAGTGCAGAAAATAAATAATCTGTCCTCTTAGTTTACAAAAATAAATACCGATCCAAAACAAATCATCCTGACCCCGCCCGCAGAATATGAAATGAATATATAACTAAGGAGCTACAAAGAATAACAATTTTGTTGACCTTTCTGACCCACAAACAGTCATTATCATACCTATACAGGTAAAACGACGATTTTAGAATATCATTGTATCATTGTATCATTAACATGAAAACATGATTGTAGATGGCGTCTAGTACGCATGAATTGCAGAAATGATACAAATAGTCCACGCATTGTTAATTATTCTATTATATTGGTTTTGTAATTTGGATTTACATTTTAGTAGGTCATCCATAAAATATATAATTTTGGGTCAAACTGAATTTTTTGTATTAAGATTATAACACACAACATGGACTACTGTAGCTTAAATCTTTGACGTTTTTACCTATCATGTTTGTCTGTTTTGTTCATACATTGCTGTCAAGACATTTAGCAAGCTGTAAAACCAGGTTTAATTCACAATGTTTCTACATATGGAGATGACTGTTGGGATCTCATTAAAAGATATTTGCAATAGGTATCGCATTCTTCCCAGATTCACAAATACCTTTTATAAATAAATTTGCCGTGCGAAATAAATAAACCAGCCTTGCAACGGTTTAAAAATGAATAATCTAAATGACTGCAAATCTTTGGTATTCACTGTGAACGTATTAATCCCTTACCTGAGTAGACTCATATTGATTTAAGCTTGATGCGTCTTTTTGACAATTGTTTAGTGTGTGTATACCTTTGTATGTTATTTCCAGTTTTATATTATTTATGTCTTAAAACCTTTTTTTTAACATTTTTTGAAATTAAATGAATGGGAATTGGTCGGTATCTTATCTGCCGGCTTCTTTTTCACGTTTAGAGGATTTCTCATCCTTTTATACAAGATTGTTGTTTCTTTCTTGAACTTTTGAGATTCGTCTATTTTATCGTAGATTTGCTTTGAGTAACTAAAAGCGAATGGAAAAAGAGAGACAACTATAGTTGTGATATTTGTTAGATAACATAATGAGAGTCAATAAAAACGCAACACCAAGGTATGTTTTCAGTTTAATAAAAAAAAAAATCTAACAAAGGGGCTTTCATAACCAACCAGTGTAAGATTGTGATGACCTCATACAATTTTGATGTCACTAGATTTCTAAATTCCACACTCATTTAAAAAAAAAGGAATTGTTCTCTTGATGGTTGAATTCAATCATAGTTACCTCTACAACAAGTAATAAAACAGTGATGAATGATCAATTATCAGTAGTATTAGATCCAGTGTGATTATATCAAAATTAAAATCCGAGTTTTACTTTTCTTCCCTATGAGACTATGGGAAGAGTGAAAGTGCAATTGCCTAAATATGTCTAAAATAAATAAGACATGTGTCTTCGTGATCTGAGATCTAAACTACAAGAGTTGTCGTCTGATCAGTAAATGAGCCGATTGAGTCGGATTCCAGATTGTCACTGAGTGGAAATTTGCAGTGCGAGTATTACAAACATAGTTAGAATAGCTTATCCTGTTCAAGCATCAAATTTCGTCGTTTTGTAGAGAAGACGTATGATATACAGTTGTTGTCCGTCTGTCGTCAACTCTTCGATATTAATTCAAAAACACTTTCGCCAATTTTTTATGAATCTTTGCTGAACTGTTTTATCCATTGAAAAAAGCTCCGTTTACATTTTTATAAATTTAGATGTTATTTTTCAATATTGTAGGATATTTTTCATACAAAAATAGGGGACTTTCCAGTTTAACACAATAACTCAACAATTATTTTGAAACTTTGGTGAATGTTTGTATATATTGTAGGGATATCAACGAGTACTCGAGTATCGGATACCAAAGTAATACTCGACTAATCTGTGTCCTTTGGGATATTGGTCTTTTCATACTATTAATTTCTTGAGAACATCCCTCGGGAAATTAAATAGTAATCACGGATTAGTATTAAAGTGTAAAAACATATACATTTGTTTGATGTTGATCATTTAAAATGCCGCCGAAATTTTCTGATTGGAAATATTTTAAACTCAGTATTAAAGGTAAAACCGTAAAATGTCAACTTTGTGAAGTTTCGCTGACTAGTGTGGGGAAACTACAAACATGTTAAATCATATAAGAACTAAACATCTTACCGAAGAAAAAAATTATGCTAAAACCGACAGCAAGACGGCAATAACGAGTTTTGTAAATTCTCCGCGGAAGGTAAATAATGTACTTCATGAAAACATAACCATGGCTATAACTAATATGATTGTGAAAGACTATCTACCACTGCGTATCGTATAAGGAGAAAGATTTCTGAATCTGATGAACACTGTGATCCCAGATTATCAAGTACCATCGCGGAACACAATCAGATCTAGGATAGATAATTTGCACGATGAACAAAAGAACAATCTAAATAGAGAATTGAAAAAAACTAATACATGGACTTCTACGTCGAATAACATTTATTTAACAGTTACGGAACGCCATATAACAGAAAATTGGGAAAGAAGAATAACGTATTGTGTACCCATGAAATGCCGGAGAAACACACTGGATTAAATATTGCAGAAAAGTTACAATCCATTGCCAGTGAATTTGACATTATAACTTAAACAGATACTGGTGTACACGATAATACGCTTAATATGAAAAATGTAGGTAGCAGATGCCCTGAATGGGGTGATTTAGGCTCTAAAATTATGCATTAAACCTTCAATTTAGCTAGGTTCTGTGTCCAAGATCGTAGCTAAAGGACATTAGCTGCTGAGATGGGAAAACGACAGAAACTGTTCAATGCACCACAACACGAATCAATACAGGACGTGATAACAAGATGGAACTCAATTCAACTCATGATTGAACGCCCAGTCGAGCAGAGACGAGTTCTGACGATATCGTTCTAGACCCCTCGTGTACAAAGAAACAAGACATGGTACTGTTATTAAAAGTTCGAATAAAGTGTCGGATGTTTCCACCGTTTTGAAGGATTTTTCTAATGTTACAAAGTACATGTCTACTGAACAGCATATTTCCACTTCGCAAATCTACCCTATCGTGTGTGGGTTACTGGAGAAAAGTTTGAATTCCAGTGATACCGACAACTCGGTTGTTCGTCAAGTTAAAAGTACACTTGCTGACGAAATCAAACAGCGATTTAAACCCACCGACGATAATATTGGAAATCAAACACCAATTGTGGCATCTATCTTGGATCCTCGTTATAAACGCTTAACCTTTCTGGACAAAAATCAAAGTTAAACAGATGGTGATGCATTGGAGTCAAAGCTAGATGACATTTTGTTAAATAAAATATCAGTGACTGAAAAAAATTCTTAGGATTGCAATGACGCACCAAAACCTAACCGACAACGAAGACCAAGCGCAATTGATTTCCTAATTTACGAATCTCCGGGAAAATCAGAAATGGATAACGATGAACTCAATAATTCTTATGTCGCTGAAAAACGAATCCCCGAGACGAATCCGTTACAGTGGTGGGCTTCAAATGAGAACAGTTACCCTAGGCTAACAATTCTTGCAAAGATTTTATCAGTCATTTCCGCAAAATCGGTATCGTCCGAAAGAAATTACATTCCTATTATATTGACATAAATTCAGTTTTGATTGTAACAGATTTCTGATTTTTTCATCTATCTCTTGAAATATTGAAACTATATGTATAAAAGCTGGGAATGTTACAATTTTTAAACAATAATACAAACCGAGGAGTTGTCATATAACTTTGGCGACTTGATAACTTTCAATTTCTATGTAGCACATTTTTGAAACACCTGCCTATGTTTATATATCTCCTAGTTAATATGATAACCAGGGGCTTGTATTTAAATCATGACTTCCTTGATATAGTGTTGCTGCTCACAATGAAACTATTAAACAAAGATATCCAAATGGTGAAGTTGAAATCATTCCTTCGTCGATCTGACGGATGCTATCTCATGTTGGTTGACCGCTACGGAATATATGCTTACAAGATGACGACGGATATGTTCAGATTGTCGTGATTACAATCCTGCCCCCATTTCCCCGAATAAGACTTACAAAATAAGACTTATCACGATGTTTTACTAACACGACCAACACCACGGGTGCCACATATGTAGCAGGATCTGCCTACCCTGCCACAGCACCTGAAATCAAATCAAGTTTTTGGTATTGTGCGTATTTTTTACTCAAAAATCATTTTTTATGTTGTGTTTTGTGAACTGTTGTTTCAGCTTTAATTTTCTATGTTTTGTTTTGTGTACTATTGTGAATATCGGTACGCTAGTGTTGCATCTAACCAAAACTGGCTGTAATATTCCCGACGATTGTCCCTGGCAAAGCAGGATGCATGTTTTTGCTTATATTTTTGTTTTATTGGAGTTCATTCTTAATCAAAATTTTAGTTTTTCTCGCATAATGCACATGTTTAACTATTTGGCGATATACCTTGTGAAAACATTAACCAGAAAATGATAATTAAGGATCTGCCATCAAAAATTATAAAATTTTCTCGAATGCTTCCAAAGCAGCAAATTAAGATATAAGATAAAAGACAACAATTGACGAGACTCTTTAATTGAGACGGACATACACATGAACCCTTCCCCATTTAATCTCTAATAAAAGAATATGCAATAAATTGCACGAAATGTAGTTTACTTTAAAACAACGGTGTACAGATAGCATATAAAATATGTTAATTACCAATGAAATATCGGATCAAAGAATGTTAGTAGTTAATGTTTGTCATATCTGCATCAAATGCGTTTAATAACAAATCTGTTTTTAAATAGAAAAGTACACCGTTTCTCGTGATTTGTTTGTTATTTGTTTCATAAACATTGTTAGATTTACACACATTACAATACATCATCATCATATTTTTGAAAACCAGTCTTTGTTGGTTTTCTTAACTTTTGATTTGTTAATATCTTCTTTCTCATTATATTGTCTTTTATATTTTATGTGTTTCCTTTGGCTAATTTTTAATCGTCTCCCTTGGGCATTTGTTTATTATTTATTTTGAAAAGAAATATCAGATAATATTGCTATTTATAAGAAAATGTATTTGAAAAGATATGCTGTTATTTGATATTTCAAATTGTTACTTGACAACTGTCAAATTTGTTAAATTCAAATTAACCCAAATTCACAGGTTTGTGTGTTCAAGCGTTATCTTTATGCAGTTTTTGGACACTTTTGTGGTGTTATTTCCAGCTTATTGTTCATTACATTTTGGTTCTCTTATATCTGAATTTGAGAACGACGGATCAGAAATAAGAATTTCATAATGACAAAAATATATATGTATAATTAAAAACCAATTGTTCAGAGAACAATTGAAGGTCTTTCCACATGAAAGAAATTTTGAAAAGGAGCTAGTTACTATATACTGATGCGATACATAAGTAGTTTTGATATACTTTTGAGTGAAATAAGGGAGATAATTTGCTACTTCCGGTGAAGTAAATGTCTATTCCGGTCTCATATGATAGCTTGTTTCACACTGATTCCAAAAATATATAGTTTATATATACTTTAGCCTTAAATCAGGAGCAAATTGGCAACTTCCGGTTGATCGAAAGTCATTTCTAGTCTTGAGCGATAGGTTAATGTATTTAAATGACAACATATATGAATTCCGACTACTTTTTCATGAAAAAGTGCAAAAATTGCAACTTCCGGTTCTCTCAAGGTCATTTTCGGTTGTCATTTTTCAAGGTCATATGTCACCCAACCTTTTGTAAAAGGTGATATAGCTCTATAATGAACCAAGTTGAAGAAATAATCAATTAACCTTATAATTAAACATTTCAGGAACAGTAACTCCTATAAGATGTCATTGGATTGTTTCAGACCAAATGTAACATATCTTCATTACAACAAAGCAAACAGTTTACACTTGTTCTTTTATATATATGTTTAAAAGTGTTTGAAAAATGCTAAAATAAGCAAACGTCGAAATTTAGAATTTGACCTTGACCTTTGACCTTGACCTTGACCTTGACCTTATTTTTTTAAGTTAGGACCTAGGGACTTTAAATTAAAATGTTTCAGGGTTATACGGTTAAAGGTTTATGAGTTAAAAAAACATACGGACAAATTTATTGTGTAAAGGTAGATAACTCCTATAAAATTTCATCAAATCGCTTTGATTCAAATTAGCTAAAAATTCCTGAGGATGTTACGAACAATTTGTAAAAAGAATTTTGTTAGAAAAGTGGAAAGACCTAAATATGTCGTTCTTCCTATGAATCTTGTATTCTAAATGAATTATCTTATGATTTGATACATCTGTATTTTAAACCATGAAAAAAAAAACAAAATAAATTGTGCGGTATACTTATTTTATGTACAACAATAGTTTATGACGTTCAATGTACCTGATAAACTTCTTAAAAAGAGTGACATTGAAAAAGAACATATAAGAAAATTTTCTCAACGATTAAATAAGAGCGACAGTATTTAACCCATGTTTAAATCTCTTAAATTAACCCTATGTATGTGTATATTTTATTCTGAGTAAAGCCGGATAGTGAATCACATCACACCTCATGCACTAAGCTTTGTACAAGAAATGAATTTGAATAACATTCAAAAATTCGGTAATAAATAAGGAGATGTAGCATGATTAGCAAATGACATAAATTGAAGCATTTATAACAGGTGTCATGACATAACAACACGTGGAGCAATTCAGACGAATATAAAAAATAAACATAAAATAAACTTGACAGGAATCCGGGTTTAGGCTTCTTGAAACAATTGTTGTATTATCTCATAGGATCATATATCAAAATCAGTGTGAATCCATGATAGCAGAAATAATGGGTTTGATTTGTTAGATGTAAATTTAAACATAAATGACAAAAGAAGATAACACAAAATATCCGAATCAAAATTCTAACATACATGCTTTTAAAAACAGATTGACAGTGTTTAAAGTCATAAGAAACCTCAAATTAAAAAAAAAAAATGCATATGTTTTTTTATAACTCAATGGATAGTTTACATTATAAAACTTACATATACTTTTTTCTGAAGAAAATTCTTTAATTTATTCATATTTAGAAGAAGTTTACTTTATTTTAATTGCTTCCTTCCAGGAAGCAATTCCCCCTACATATTTTCCGTATGCAAAGTGACCTCAGTGTGACCCATCTCGTAAAAATCCGGTGATCGCAATACGCATGGGTGTCCTTAAAATAAACTATTATCTGAATTTACATGTTAAACACGTTCTCAATTTCCATGCGTTTTTGTTGATTTTTTGTTGATTGTTGACAAACAAGTGACAATCGCTAAACTTCGGCTTCAAAATACGAACTTTAATTACCTGCCATATTTTCACAACACTGACCGATTGAAAAAAAAATTGACGAATATACGAAATTTATGCGAAAAAAAATGAAAAATTCTTGAACAGAAGACTAAGTTTATGATGCTTGTATGCATTGGTTCAAGAATTGGAAGAATATTATTTTTCACCGGTCACTCGTGTCTTATGACTTTAAGACAATTTTTTTTTCCTTTTTATCATTATTTCTGATTCGTATACAGCATAATCACGTTATATTCTTGAATATCTAAGTGGAATTTGTCGCTGGAATTAAACAGTTATTAATCACTCAAACTGGCAATCTAAAAAAACATAAAGCATTGTAAGCTGAATGGTCTAGGTCGTTAGACACAGTTCAAGCTTAGTTACCAGGATGTCCGAGACGACCAGCCTCTGCTCCTATTCATAAAAGTCGCAAACCAGGTGGTGAAACAACACATTTGTGGGGGTTGAGGATTAAAACGACAAACTGTCATTATCAAGGTGACCACACTACCACGAGATCAACTAGACGGGTATTATAAACAGGAAAACGTATTTTTAGTCAAAGGCATTTATCTGGCTTTATTCTAGATTGGAAGGCGCTATATGTTTTTTTGAGTGCAAATTAATAGCAAGCTGTGAGGTGTTAAAGCTTTTGTTTATTATAAATTGTACAAAAAAGTCCCGATTTTGAACCAAACAAGTAATATTTTATTCTTTCTACAACTGTACGCATCTGCTCAACTTGCATAAATTTTCATATATACACATTAACATACATAATGTTGGTGAATGACAATATATAGTTAATAAAGATGAACAGCCATTTCGTGGTACAATGTAGCAATATGAAGAAAAGAAGATTGTCTTATTCAAATCGCTGCTGCACTGGATTGCAACACTCAAAAACACAAAACAGAAACACATTCCTAGATACCGGTAGTTCGTTGTAATAGAGTATATTGATGTTTTCCGAATTTACGATTTCATGAAACTGAAACAATTCAAAAGATGTCCTGCTGTTTGGCACTTCTTATGTCAGTTGAGTGTCTGGACAACAGATATGACGTATAACTTTTAATGATATTAGGTCACGAATATCATGAATAAGAATGTTGAAGTAGTTGGCTGGTGTGTACTTTTCTTTTTATTCCATATTTCTATCACATTGCTGGTAAAAATATCACATCAAAGGGTATTTTGTGCACATCAACTTCACAAATTCTGCAACAAAATGATATATAATTATGTTGATTAATAAAGAAAGAGAAACCACACTGTCTAGATTGCTAGTACATAATATCGCGTCGAAGATTTCATTATTGCCTTCACTAATTCTATTTGTATCGCTGCCAGAGAAAGAAATGTCGTGAACGTTTGCTGTAAAGATTTACTGTCATTAATTAAATGAAAACACATTTCGTTAATGAACTACTGTTTGGTATTATAATTAACCTCTTCGAACGTGCCAGACAGAAACTTTTTCTAATAGTTAGTACTAAGAAACTGTCAACAACTAAGACAAAACAAAAGCTGATAAACTTATCAGCATGATGCTTAGAATAACATTACAAGGAAGATAGGAACACTTGTGTAAAGAAATAATTGACACAAGTCAGCCAACCGTTTGATTTGGTACACAGGTCTTGCAGTACGTGTGTCTTTGTAACGAACAAATAATTAAAACCGAACCATCACTGAAATAATTTTAATTGAATATGCAGTTTGTGTTCCGTCCTTTAGGGACACCATTGTTAACACCATTGCATTCAAAACAGAAACATAAGATTTGTTCTTTTCAAATTTGTTATTCATTTACGGGTAATGGAGTTTTGTTTCTTAATCATTATGTTTGTATTTTGAAGGACTTTGCCATCACTTACGCTTATAAGATAAAATCGCTGGAGATATTATTAAAATTTTGTTTTGTGATTGATTATATTTATTTAATAATAAGTTCATTCGTATTGTAATATTAATTTAATAATAAGTGCATTCGTATTGTAATATTAATTTAATAATAAGTTCATTCGTATTGTAATATTTATTTAATAATAAGTTCATTCGTACTGTAATCATTTTTTAAAATGATTAAATAGTATTTAGTCCCTAACCATTTAACTAAATAATCATTTGATTCTGAAAATAAACAACAATTTTTCAAATAGAAAATTATCGTTAGTGTTTTGCTCCTCAGCAGAACAATTGATAACTAATAGTTTAAGCGTTCCTTTAAGATGTTTTAGATTAACATTAATTTGTACAGTTATCACTTCACAAAAAAAAAACAAAGTAATTAGATTTCACCAAAATGAAATATTCAATAATTTAAATAACCCTAAAATAATTTTGTACTCTTAGGAATTTTATTCAGCAGCAAACGACAAAAAAGTATGTTCACTGAAAAGAACGGTGCATGCTGAAATAAACATTAAATTTCTAGCGTGAGCCACCACTACTTCGTGTAGAGTTACCCTTAATCGATTAAAACTGTCCTACTTAAGCTTATGGTTTAATGCTCTGAAACGTTTAACTTATTTGGATTTGCTTATTTTTTTATGCTGAGCCGAGAACTACCTACGTAAGTTTCTATAACAGAAATTCGTATTGTGCGCATCGTAATAAAATCATAGGTGTGCATCTTTTTTGGTTTATTTGTTAAATTTAAGTTATATGTTTTGACGTGTACTTCCATATTCTGAGAATTTTTTTTTTTCGATTTGCCTAACTACTATTTCACAATTCTATCATTACTTTGGAATCTGACGGTTCTGTCATTGATTGACAGAACAGCCAGAAAGCGAACTAACTGTTATATACGAAAGTTTGATTGACAGAACAGCCAGAAAGCGTACTAACTGTTATATACGAAAGTCTATACATCAAACCCACAATCGAATCTATTTTAAGCGTTACCAAGGGCAAACAAATTTCTGACGATCATAGAAATTGATATTCCGAGAAGTAGGCATTTGATAAAAGATTGAATTTAGCAATTGAAAAACATGAAATGGCTTTGCTCATTGTTGAAGGCCGTACGGTGACCTAAAGTTGTCAATTTCTGTGTCGTTTGAAGAGAAGAGTTGTCTAACAAAACGTTCATATAGTTTGCTTTTAAATATGAAATTTATATATGTATGAAAATTCCTGACTTCGTGTCTGTTTCAATATGTTATTTGGTTGCAACTTTGGATAATGTCTCTTGAAAACTCTCCAATACTTGTTCTCGATGAATTCATTAATACCTCGTGGTTTTATTGAGGACTCACTATGTGTTTTAAACTGATGTTCAGTGAAATACATTTTTGAATATGAATTCTGATCAAATGATGTAGTTTGTTTTCATATTCCAATAGTTACGACTGTAATGCAACTTTCGTATGAACTACTATTTCCAATAACTTTACCTTCGTAATTCATTCTTCCGTCGTAATCAACATCAACTTCTTTAATCATTTCTTCAACTTCATCTAATGTTAATTTCTCACCAAGATTCATCATACACAATCTAAGTTCATCAGCGTCAATGTAACCATTGCCATCCCGGTCAAACATTTTAAACGCCTCTTTTAAGGCTAGTTCGTGATCCTCTTCATCGAGGTCTTTACTCATCACAACCTCTAAAAAGTCTTCAAATTCAACTGAACCCGTTCCTACAAAATATGTGATTTGGAGTAATAAAGAAATGCATATTTATTCAACTGGCATGACAGATATGATGGCCGCATTAGTTGTTACCGTTCAGTTGTAACTTTTAATGTTTTTTTATAGTGAGTACATCGGATTTTATGAAGATAGAAAATTGAAAATGGCAATTACGAATGCGTCAAAGAGACAACAACCCGACCAAAAAGCAGAAAGCAGCTCAAGGCAACCAATGGGTCTTCAACACAGCGAGAATATCCGCAACCGGATGCAAGCTTTAGATGACCCCTAAACAAAAATATGGACGTCACACTACACTCCGAAACCCACAAATATTTTTTTTTTAAAACATACAAGACAAACAAAGGCCAGAGATTTGCGACGGGGTTAAACATGTTTCAAGAGATACCAACCCTCCTCTATACCTCTAGCCAATGTAAAATAAATAAACAACCAGCATTACGCACAGTAAAACTCAGTTCAAAAGAAGTCCGAGACCGATGTTACAATAGGAAAAAGAAGAAACTAAGCAAAATGACAATGAAACATAAATTAAAAAAAGGACTAAAAGCAGTTACTGAATTGCCAACTCTAAACCCCAATTAAACTGATTGAAAGATATTTTCGTCAGAGGTAAATGAACCACAAGCCCTCCAATTAAGAGTTTAGAATCATAATATCGTAAAATATACGAGAAGAACATAATTCTGATCATGCCAAAAACTAGTTGAAGAAGAAATGTGTTTTTTTCCGATGTAAATACCATACGAGTGAATCAATATTAATACAAAAAGTGCTATCTTAAATGACCCGACAACAATATCGTAACTATATCCATTCTGAATAATTTTGTTTACAGGTTTGTTTAACTATTGAGGTGAATGGCGACATTTTTGTGCATTGTGTGGAATAATATTCAGATTGAATGCGATATACCTGAACGTATAAGATGTGTGCATGTTGATTTATATTTACGAATGGTGTTTCTATTATCGATGATAAAATTAAGTAAATGTTTGTGATATTTAAAACCTTGATGTAATCGTATTTCAGTAATAAAGAGATTTATTTTTGTAAAAATCCATGACGTTATTACATACACGAGCATAAGATGGTGACAAGGGAATGACAAAATGAATAGTTAACAATATGGAATGACAAATCACCCAGATTATAGTATATTTTGGTATTACATTTCCCGTTAAAGAGACTGAAAACGACACTGCATAAACATATTTTATCGTCGCTATCATCAATAATGTGTCTACTCATTTACGACATGTTTTCACGGTCTTCGATCTTAAAAAACCAGAATAATCGCTTGATCTGAAAATATATCGATTATCTCTCATTCCCGATTGTAACATTTTGACTGAATGTACTTTCGCATAACGGGTGATGCACGCATAGACGATACATACGTCGATCTATCGGTCGTCCAACAGTATATAATGCTGTTCAGCTCTGAATAAAATTATATTTCACGGCTTTGTGACGTCAAATAAGTTGAACCGGACATATCACCGACGTCATAATGTTTGAACCGTCGTTAATAAGTATGACCCGATGATAATAAAGTTTGACCCGAACTTATCAATAATAGTTATCAAAGGTACCAGGATTATAATTTGTACACCAGACGCGCGTTTCGTCTACATAAGACTCATCAGTGACGCTAATATCAAAATATTTATAAAGCTAAACAAGTACAAAGTTGAAGAGCATTGAGGACTTAAAATTCCAAAAAGTTGTGCCAAATACGGCTAAGGTAATCTATGCCTGGGATAAGAAAATCAGGAAATTTATAAAAATGACATCATTATTGATATTCATGTCAACACCGAAGTGTTGACTACTGGGCTGGTGATACCCTCGGGGACGAAACGTCCACCAGCAGTGGCATCGACCCAGTGGTGTAAATAGTTATCAAAGGTACCAGGACTATAATTTAATACGCCAGACTAAAATAAACTCATCATAGACACCAGGTTTGAAATTACGTTTCGTCTACAAAAAACTCATTAGTGACGCTTGAATAAAAAAATAAGTTTAAATAAAGTACGAAGTTGAAGAGCACAAAAACGTCTTCCGGTTAGATGATCAAACAAAAAACCGCTTGTTTTTAGCATGCAAAATACTCTATTACACGCCAATAGATCGATTATCTTGTAGTCTGCTTGTGGGTATTGTAGATTAACAGTTGCTCAACCCAATACAAAGCTTTTTAAAACTCGTTCGCTACGCTCACTCGACAGACAGATCAATATTGTGACTTGTAGCTGATATTGTATAATAAAAGTACGCAGACAACCTGATATCGGTACGCATTTTTATTCGAGATAACAGATAAACAGATATGAGATCTTACTGGAATTACATCGAGAACATGATAAACGAGCCAGAAAACCTAAAAACGTGTAGTTACATCAACACATGAAAAATGAGAGTGCAGGCATTGCAGCATTAAGAAAAGATGGCATACTTACTGATAACACCGACGAAAAGGCCAATATACTAAACAACTAATTTCAGAAGGTATTCTCCACAGAAACATCCAGTGAAACAATACTTGACATGGGAATTTATAACCATCCAAAAATGAACAACATACATATTTCAGAGAGAGGCACACTGAAACTCTTAGAAAAAGATTAACCCACACAAGGCCACATGGCCAGATGGCGTATATGGGCGTGTCCTTAAAGAACTTAGTACTGACATAGCACCCATAATAACATTTATCTTCAAAAAATCCCTGAACACAATGTATGCCCAGTATTTCAAAAGGGAGATTAACATAATCCTATCAACTACAGGCCTTTATCACTAATATGCATCCTATGTTAGATCATGGAGCACATATTAGCAAGTAACATCATGGCACATCTAGAAAATAACAACAATCTACATGATCCTCATCATTGGGTCCGCTCCTCAAGATCTGGCGAAACCCAGTTAGTATCATTCATACAAGAACTTGCAAAATATAACAATGATAACATTCAACCTGACGTAATTGTAATGGACTTTGCCAAAGCATTCGACAAAGTCCCTCACGAAACGCGCGTCTGGCGTACTAAATTATAACCAAGACAGCACTCGCACCCTCAAAGTGGAAAGGGATTAATATAAGTTGCAAAACTTGTTTCCCGATCCACTATAAATAAATATGTTTAAACTAAACTCACAGTCACTCATTCAGGGACATACAGGCAAACGAAATTATCATTCTATCCAAGGACAATCATCCAATTGAACCTAAAAAGATTATCAGTTATTGATGTCCAATGCACCACAGTTGAAGCCTTCCTACATCTTTTCTCAACCAATACTACACCATATAATTGTAAAACCTTGTAAATAGTTTTATTTTATATGCACAGTGAAAATAAAAAACAAGTTATTATTTCTTTATTTATTTTTGATCTAAATATATATTTGTAAATTTTACCCACGTATGTATGGCACATAATCATCAATATCATGATGGAGTGCGGAAACTGAGAGAAGAGAAGAAGCATCCGGTCTAGCTCTTTCGGGTTTATACTTTGACTTGTATCATCTTAGTCGATTTAAGAGATTTGACAAATATTAAAACAAATTGATTCGAATTTAATCTATAGTATTGCAACCGGCTCCAAACTTTTGCAAATAAAGAAAAAAATTAATATTTGGCAAAATGACCCGATTTTAGAAAGTACCCCTTTGACATAAGACACGAGTTTAATTAATAAGATGTTTTGACACAAAATGTCACACAAAATTGTATTTTCAAGAGCCCGTATCCTATCTTCTATTTTGTTCAAATGTTAAAGTGTTCCGAGGCTCAAAACATACTATTTTCACTAAATGTTGGCTGTACTTTGCTGTTTATTTGAGAAAAAGTATTTGTCATTGAGGTTGAATTCTATAAAAAAAATAATCTTTTACGTGTACTTAAAGTGTTGAACCGAAATAAAACTAGACAGTAAATTTTGTGTCATGGGTAATTTTCAGAAAATAAAACCAAATCACTGATCTTATCCAAAGCCATTAAAAATCGGCTAACAGCAGATAGAAATATAGTTAAGGTGTCAGACCACCAATAACTCCCTCCAATTTAGAACGTATGTAAAAGTAGCCCTACTCTGACACAAAATAGAGCTTTTGATGTCCTTGTTTACTTGAACTAAAAGACAAATTTGCAGAAATGAAACTTTTGGTAAAAGAGAAATATATCTAGACCATTTTGAGCCAAAATTTACTTGTCTATGAGATTGCATTAAAAATTGCGGATTAATGCGCTCCATAGTATAATTTAAGATTTCCAGAAAACCAGTGATTATTTTTAGAGTACCTCTGTTCAAAAGTCAGTTATTTTGTTAGAAGGCTTTAAAGGTATGGTGAAAATTGGCATGTAGAAAGCTGATACATGTAACATTCATGATATACCTGGTTTCTATGAAGTTAAACTTAAGGTAAAATATTTAGAAAGCTGTGAAAATTGCAAAATTTGGTTGAACAGATAGGAATTTTTAATTGGTGGTCTGACACCTTTAAAAATATGAAGGTCCATGTAAATAAAATCTTAGGCAATTAAATTGCGTTTTTACTTTTCAGTTTGCAATCTTCAGATAAAATCTACGCCTTGCATTTTAGTAACGACTATTTTGACACCAAACTCTCTGAAACTGTTTTACTCACTGTCATGATCAACTTCGTCAATCATTTCTTGAATCTCGAGTTCTGTTGGGTTGTGTCCCAAAGATCTAAGTATGACACCTAGTTTATGTGTAGATATAACGCCATCATGGTCTTTATCGTACAAATTAAACGCTTCTCGATATTCTGTAATATAAAGTTTTACATATTAAAATAAATATATTGCAAATTACGTTTGTCTAAAGGTATCTTTTAATTGAATGATGTTTTTGCATTTCATCAAGCAATAGGGAAAAGTTGTTGAGCTTTAACGTGCATGTAGGATACCTCTGAAGTATTATATCTCTGTTGTTTACCCCTGTTCTGTGACAATCAAGCGAGTTCGTCTTTCCAATTGTCAACTTTTCACTTCTCAGCAGTAACATACCTGTGCAACATGCATGTGTTTGCGGATAAATTTTAAGGTACAAGAAACGTCGTCTGCTATTTAAGTTGACTAATTCATTCAATTTCCTCAAGTTTGAGATATGAACATGTGTGTTTAATTTAAATCTGCCAAATTTTCATTTTTCAAAGTCAAAATCTTCGTTAATAGTTGGCTTTTGTTTTATTTTTTTTCCCCATTTTTTGCACTGTTGATGTTAATTGGAGGTCATTGAGTCAGTTCAAATTGTTCACATTCTTGTGAGGCAACTCAGTTGTATATATATTTAGAATGAAATTCAAAACAGTGTGGCTGTGGCCATTGAGTGACACATTAAATTCATCCATTGACTGGGACAATTTACTTGAACGTTTGTCTGTAACGACTACTGTTCACGACGTACCTACGATAGACATTTAAACTGTGGGGTCACCAAAGGTTTCTTAACGCCTTTAATTATAAAATAATTCAAAAAATTAATCAGGAATAACCTTTATGTTTTGATTTATATAATTGATATAAATCAAACATCGTGTTATTTCTGATTAGTTTTTCGAATTACTTTATTAAGGTGTTGAGAACCTTTGGTAACCCCATAGTTTAAGTGTCTTTGAAAGTACATAGAGAGCAGTGGTCGTTACATACAAACGTTCACCTAAATTGTCCCAGTCAATGGATGAATTTAATGTGTCAATCAATGGCCACAGCCACACTGTTTTGAATTTCATTCTATTTATTTTTTTTGTGTGCGTGTGTTTTTTTTTTTTTTTTTTTTTTTTTTTTTTTTTTTTTTTTTTTTGTAATGACGGCTATTTAATTGGTCTGCATCATCATCAGGAATGATATAGAAACAAAATTCCTTAGAAAAACTTTGGTCTAATTTACGCAGTTGTTTAAATATTCTGATATTATTAATAAAACAGCACATGACGACGGATAAATGCAAAAAGAAATCAACCAGGTGTCAAAAAAGATATCAACTCTTTGCAATGTGAGTACTTTGAATTGAATAAAAAGAAGCACGACACAAAACATAAGTAATTTAAGATGTTTACCTCGTACTTTGTCTTCTTGTATTTGGCTTAGCTGAAAAAAAGAACATTCATTAAAAGAGAGGCGAAAGATACCAGATGGACAGTCAAACTCTTCGATCGAAATAAAAACTGATAACGCTGATTAATCTACACTTTAATATTTTCAATTCATTTCTCGTATCTTCAAATTTTCCAATATAAACTTACCTGTGAGAAGAAAAGCAGCTGATGCTTATTTAAAGATGACATTCCACAATTCTGACAATTTATTAATACTTATCATACGTGTTTATCGCATATGGAAAAATGGACAATTGTTTAATTTTATCACACTCAGGATTAATTGGGCAATTCACCCCCGTAATTACAATATACACGTTGAAATTGATTTTCTCAGTCTATATAGAATACTTAGTATATCTGGGTTCATTGCCAGAATAAATTATTGTATACAACATCATTCGTCAGTTTGAATAAGCCTTTAAAACTTTAATACAACACATTTGAAAATAAAAAAAACTAAAACATGTGTAACATTAAGATAAGATCATTTATATAGTTTCTTAAAGTGTCACCATCAATTACAGTATTAATTATACAAAGTCATAGGAACTTAAAATTTAGTGAAAGGATGCTAGCCGAAAACGACTTATGAGACACTGGCATTAAAACAGACATCTAATAGATACATAAACAAGATATCCTTTTTACATGACAAAAGTAATTCGTATATAAAACTAAACAAAAACATATATAAATTCTAGATTACAAGATGATATTGCAGATTTAACTATCCTAGATGCAATGGATTTCCGATTGAAAATTGAAATAACCACATTTTATTTGAATAATATCAACAGCATTTGTTCAAATGAAATTTGTTGCTTTTTACCATACACACTTTTGGTAATGATGATATGATCATTCAAAGACGATCACAATATTTGAAAGTACAAATTAGCAGAAGACATTTACAAAACTTTTGATTTTCTAACCCTGTATACCACCATTCCCCATGTGAAATTTTTAATTTGAAAATACTTCGTTCGACAAAATTATTTTATATTTCTTCCTGTGTGACGTCTACATTAGAGTTGATATGAATGCAGTCACAGGACTTCAAATATTTCAATCATTTATGGGTTGGTTTAAAATACATATATAAGTAAGCAATGGATGTGGTTATTAAATTTGATAGATGCTGTTTGTGCTTTTTGTTAAATATTTGTTTGTTATTGTTCTAATTGAGATTGTGACACAGCGGTGACTGCTGTATCCCTATTTTGACCATTTAATCTAGAATGTCTATTTTATTCACGCATCGTTGTAAATATAATGGAATTTGAAGCGACTGTCATACAAGAGAGAGGTTTAGCGCTATAAACGCAGTTTCATTCCACCATTTTCTACATTTGAAAATGCCTGTACCAAGTCAGGAAAATTACAGTTGTTGTCCATTCGTCTGATGTGTTTTATCATTTGATTTTTCCATATGATTAGGGACTTTTCGTTTTAAATTTCACTCGGCGTTCATTATTATTGTGATTTTACTTTTAACAAGGCCGTGCAACAATAGTTTATGATAAACAGGTTTCCGACTAGCTCCATACACTCTAACTTGTACAACAACCAATAAATAATTCATCAACTGGTAGGTCACAGTCAAAATAATCCATAACAGGACGAAAAACCTATACTAAGGCTTCCGAAAGGTCACACTTAGATTCTATGGGAGGTTGTTGGTTTCATTTCATGTTAGCCGGAGATAAATACTAGTAATCGAACTTAACAAAAGTCAATTAAATATTTCATTATGGTTAATCTCATTCAGTGGGTTTGACAGAAGTTATAAATTAAGATTGGTATTGCAATCTGAACATTTTTTTACCATTTGAAATGTTGAACTAAAAACGTGTATACCCACAGATAATTGCCAACAATATCGTTTATATAATCAATTGTATTTAATTGTTAGTGTTTTTATGATGATACCATTGACATTTGCTAGCATGCATGTAGTATGCCTGTACTACTGTGATCAATACAGTATTAACGTTTTCAATAATTTTACTACAGTTACATTATTCGTAAATATTCTATGCTTTTAAAAAACATGTTTGCAAATTCCTCAGCTAGGACGAAAAGGAAAGATTATCAATGTAGGCTAAAATAATTGAACTCATTTCATTTTTTAATCAGTCGTCCTTGCAAAATGTTTAAATAATAACTTATATTTAATATCTAATATAATCTTACACAATCATCCATTCAAAGTACAATTTGAAGCGTCGTTAAATTCCTAAAAAAGTAGGAACTTAAATATATTTTATCATTATTCAAAAATGTTCATTTATACAAAATATACTTACAGTGCCCGAATGAAATACTACTAAATTAAGGCAACGGTATTATACCGGTGTTCAAAAGTCTTAAATCGAATGAGAGAAAACAAATCCAGGGGAAACACATCAACCAAAGTATAAGAGGTAAACAAAAGAACAACACAAGTGCAACAAAAAAAAAAAAAAAACTCAAACATACATAGAAACGATCTATTTGATAACAACTTCCATATTCCTGACTTGGAACAGGACATTTTAATTTAAAAATATCGCTAAAATGCAACACTACGTGACAGAAATACAGCTCAAAAACACAAGAGCATTCACTACAGAGAAACGCATAAACAAATAATATAATATTCGAGACAACATACAAGCCGCAGCGAACATGTTCCATCAACGACACCACAGGATATCACAAATAGTGACGAGCCTTAAATAACTAACATGCAATTTTACACTTAGTAATGTAATGTAACTGGACTAAACGAGTTATCATCATTCTAAAGATACAAAATGAATGGGTTTCTTATTTCTGTCAATGTAATGACAAATTTCTCAACTTCAATTTACGACACGATTTGAACCCTCTTTTTTGTGTATTGAAATTTATGTATGCACAAGACCGTGTTTGGTACAGTACATGACGTTGCATATTTATATTTACCCGAGAAATGAAACAGCCTATTTTCGATTGTAAATAGGCATGTTTTTATTACTTATGTTCTATTTCTCTATTTCGCAGGTTAAACCGAATTTTAAGCATTCCTTTACTATACACGGCTCAATGACACAAAACACAACAATTCTGTGGGATGTAGATTTCCAACATTCAGTCGTTTAATAATGAAGCAAAAACATTAACAGGTGAATGGTTGAATGACAGGTGTTACGTAAATAGCAGTCCTTATCTCATTCTTGTATCTACAAGTACGTTCAGCCTGTACAATCTACAAAATACATTAACACAAAATATATAAATCCATTCTCAACTATATGAATAAAACACAATATTATAATATTTATGTGTAGATTTGTATGTTTTTATATATACAAATCGGAAAAGCTGGTTGAAATTATGTGAAAGACAGTACAAATGAGAAACAACTGAACTCGAACAGACCTTCGCAGCAATATTCAATTGAAAGGTGTAAAAGTGATTGAATGCAAACCGTCAAATGATTTAATTCCCGATCAGATGGCACGGGTTTGTACAGCAAAGAAACCGTTACGGATAACAAGACTCATTTGTTGTTTAAGCAAGCACATTGTTGTACTTTTTGCTTTCTTAGTATAAGAAGATTTATAAAATGACAACCAATAAACGTTTTTCGACCTTTTTACTAGAAATTTGAAAAGACTCTTTCTCATACTCGTATGTGTCTAAACATAGTTTAATGTTATCAATGTCTAAAAGAAAGTACCTCATTTGTTGGTTTGTTGACTTTTCTAGGAAATTGCAGTACCAGAGTCTTGTGGCGCAACAGTAGTAACAAGTTTCTTTGGGAGATGGCCAATCCTTCCGTGCTTTAGAGGTTGTGGGACCAAATCTTGAGGTAAGGAATATTATCATTGCGAACTGATGTTGTATCTTGCTGTTTATGTGGTTCACTAAAGTCACTGATGGGTTTTTCTGCTGCTATTTTGTGTGGCCATTCTTAATTTGTGTCTGTCTGTATTGTTCATATAACCCTGGTTTCTTATTGTCGTATACGGAATTTTTTTCATCCTATTTCTCAACAAGAGGTTTACTTTCATACTCCCTGACTGTGTCCCAACCAAGTGTGTCGCCAATCTTGATAGTTTTGTTGCAAGCAGCGAAAGTTTGATGGACTTTTTCTACAGTTTTATAGCAAAATCCTAATAGTTTAAAGATAAAGCGGCTTTACATATTAATGTCATGAGTTGAGTTCTCAATGTTTTTATTTCTTACAAATTTAAACTTAAAATCGGGCTTACAGGCAAATGTTTATGGCTTGAATTTCGCTGCAAGGACTTGAAATCTTCATTTTCTGTTTAAACAACAACAACAAATCGTCATTTGTAGGATTGTTTTCAAATTCACAACTGCTTGGCTTTTGCAGATGCACCCTGTGTCAAATTTTAGTTTTCCTCGTCAATTTTGATGAAACATAAAGTCAAATAGACCTTAACAGCAATGGTATTTTAACGTGTAGACTGTTTGAATGCACATCGTCGAAATATGTAAAATCCCGATAAGAATGTACATTTGAGAA
This sequence comes from Mytilus galloprovincialis, assembly GCF_965363235.1. NCBI lineage: Eukaryota > Metazoa > Mollusca > Bivalvia > Mytilida > Mytilidae > Mytilus > Mytilus galloprovincialis. The sequence continues at coordinate 39,823,084 of NC_134840.1, read as the reverse complement.
ACAACTTAGCATTACGGGCCTTGTAAAAAAGTAATGTATGAACTTTCTTTCTTCAGTGAATGCCATTATTTCATGTTTTGGTATTGTTTTTCTTATACCTATGTTATTGAGGTTCTGTTATACCAATATGATGAGGTTTTAACAATACTAGTATGTGTATTCAACGTCAAAAATCTATTTTACCTTATTAAATGTTAATGTATGTATTCAACGTCCGGAACATCGCAAGTTCAGTTTATTTCGCTGGTTGATCTTGAATGTTTTGGTGAGATAAGTAGAACGTTCGGAAGTCTGTACTTTTTTAGCATTAATGGTTTAAACTTCTCATCTACTAACCATTTCTAATGTAAGAATGTAGTTTTTGTTTAGTGTATGGTCTTCACAGAGACAAACTAGCATGCATTCACCACCAATATGTTGGAATTCATTCTTACTACTGATGATTTATCAAATAATAAACCATAACATACACTTTTAATCTCTTGTATAATTGACAGTATTGTGAAATTAATTCAATACAATTAAGTTTAAACGGTCAATTCGATCTTAACATCATCTGAACATAAAATCGTTTCAAATGATTGTTCAGCTGTTTTCTAATTCTGTTCAGACGTTTCCCTTGCATTTGATTTGGTTCTGTTAAAGATTATGTGCCCATGTGTTGATTCAATGCTAAACATATGGAAAGTTTATAGAAAATCCACAGCCTTTATCCTTGTACTTTCATATTTGGCAATTTGATGACTGATAGATATGGGATTATTGCATGCAGTGCTAGCATTGATTCCCTGAACACAAGTTTATTAATGTAGTTATTGGTTAAAATAAATAAAAAAATATGAACCAAATCACCTTTAACGGTGCGCTCGACTTTAGTGACTCAGCACGAGGTATTTTGGAATTTACAGGTTGGTTAGAACATTCAGTAGAAAATGAACACTAGCTCATCATAGAAAAGCAAGTGAGTAATCTATTTTTCAAATTTTATAACGAAAATCTCTGTATTAAAGTCTGTGAATTTTCTATAAAAATCTTGGTTTATTTGCCACAAAGTACTCCTTTTCTAGTAAAAGCAATGAAACATTAAATAATTATGCTTTCCATCAAGTTTCCCCTGAGTATATGTACTAAATGGCCTATCTCTATTATTCATTATATCTTTAGTTTTGATAGAATTGAAATTTGAAAAATTAGTACAAAAATGGCTACAGAAGGGCTCATAAACCTTAAGTAGATACCATGCGATTCAATATACTTTTGTTTTGTACAGGAAAAGCCGAGTGTTCAGTCTTTTTAGACTTGTTCAGATCAAAATGGCAGTTTCCGTTCAAAACCAGTTTACTGGTAAAAAGGTGTGTTTTACATAAGAATAAGACGCTATGGAAGGATTACCAATGCGACAACTATCTAAAGTTGAAAAGAAGTGGAAGAGATTAAAGCCACCCAAAAGGAACCGCATCCATGCTTTGCCAGAGATGTTTCCAGTCGGCCAATACTAATAGTACGGCGGCTTTGTGAAAAATTGTGCATAGACCTTCCTCAACTATTTCTCTTTTATTTCAGATAGAGAGGTATTTGACAAAAATGTCTCATTTCAGGTAAAATCCAAAATGGTGGACATCATACTTAAGTTAGCCCTATATCGAAGGCTAGTATGTGAAAAGGTGTTATTAACATGCTACTATCATAATATTTGGTACCAACCTTTGTTATATACTACTTTTGGATAAATAATATAGATAAGATGTCTTCAAAAACACTACTTCCGGTAAAATCCAACATGGCGGATATAGTACTAGAATAAGTTTATTTTTAGGGAGGGTAATTGAAATGTGTTTTAAAGTATTGCTACTATCATTATATTGTGCAGGAACCTTTCTTTGGTGCTTTTCATGGATACAATGTATAAGACATATGTCTTTGAAACCCTTAATTCCGGTGATATCCAATATGGCGGACATAGAAATATTGATAATTTTTCATTTTAATTTTTTTTTTCAATCATTTTTCAAAATGTAAATAAGCTGGTCATTAAACTTTTGGCTTTACGTCATCCTCAAAACCACTAATTCTATTCAGCTATATATGTTTAAATACAAAATTAACACTTCCGGAAAAAAAACAATATGGCGTAAAGTACAAAGATGAGTCCTCAATCCCTATCTTCGATGTACAGTTTTGGATATATTGATTATCACTAAAGTTCTTAAACATCTTTAGAATGACTTATTTATGGCCGTAAATACATGTTTATTCAAAATGGGAGAGCTTATTTTCCAAATTTACAAAGATCGTGGTATTGTTTCTTACATCTATAATGTACAAGCTCCTGATAAAGAGTTGTCCAAAAGGGTTCCCATTGATCATATTTTTCCCTTCGCCATTCATAAGCGATGGACTAGTTAGCATAGGAACCAATACCAAGCTTGTTACTCATTCGAACCCGCCATGGTATATTGCACGTTTTACTTGCTGAAAAAGACTAGACCGAGTCGTGGGAATAGCCTCAATAAGTATTTCCTCTTCCAAAAACACATTTTTTCTTGCTTCGTTAGGGACGACATCAAAAGTTAAATGTAGGATAAAAAAACTTAATTCACATAGTTTTTTCACTGACTCCCCCACCCCCACTTAAATTAATTTGGGAAAAATTGATTTACCAATAGGGATATATGAAAAAATTGATTTTAGATATACAAAACTTGTAGAATTATAACCCCCCACCCCCAAAGTATTTGATTTAAGTTTTTTATCCTACATCGATCTTTTGATGTTGTCCCTTAACCCCATCTGATAAGTTTGTTCGATCTTACAACAAAACCACGTATCGTTCTATCAATGACATTGTCAAATCCATATCTGATGATGTTGGCTGATCAATCATAAATGATAGAGTCACATCTTTAAACACCATCCATGTCACCAACGCAGTTCCTTTTCCAGCAAACGTGTAATCTCTCAATGCCTAGTGTATTTGGAAGGTCATGGATAGATATATATCTGAAGCTTTTCCCACTTTCAAATGCAAGCCAAAGTTTGTCTGCCCCTATGTCACTGAAAAGCGAAACAGCAAAGACAGCAACATCAGTATCGACTGTTCGAGTCATGACTCAGTTTATTCTGTGTTTCACTGCATCAGACACTTGCATCTTGATTCAAGTGTCAGCCTTTTCTCGTGAGCATGATGCTAAGCTTGAAACATCACCATGTGGTGGATAACATACAACATCCTGAGCAATTGTTGATACAACTACCCTTTCCTCAAAATCTATTGAGCAAGCTGTTGCTAATGAAAACTTAAAAGTTCTTTTTTTTATTTTCCTAATCTTGTTTTGTCTCTGGATTTGTCTGTGTATTCCCTTTTCCCCTAAATGTAACTCTTGCTTCTTATAACAAATGCTCATGATATTCTATCTTATCTACCTCGAGTTGTATTTCAAATTTATCACCATGTTCACATTAAGGGGCTGACAATAGAATAATGGTGCATGTGTCTGATGCAATGAAACACGAACTAAAACGAGGTATGATTCGAATAGTCGTTACTTTTTCGCTATTCCTTGACAGGGGTAGACGAACTATGGATTGTGTTTTGGAGGGCAAAAAGCTTTGGATAAATATATATCAATGACCTTTCAAATGCACCTGGCAATGAGTGATTACACATACTTATTGTGATCCATGTCTTTACCAGTTGTGATATGGTTCTCTGATTGCTTGAAAAGGAAAAAAGACTGCGTGGTTGATGGCATTTGAAAATGTGATTTTGACGTAAAAAATGATGATTGATCAGCCTAAATCACCGAGGTTTAACTATAAAATCACACAAACTTATCAGATGGGGTTAACATGGTTAGTGAATCAAGAAAGTAACTATTTACGCAAAAGGGAAGACTAATTGAGGGTATTTTTTCAACTTGGTCTATTTTTTCCAGCATGTAAAACGTGCAGTATACTAAGGCAAGTGTTCAGGGGGACGAGCTGGGAATTGCCTCTTATGTTACCCAGATCAGTCTCTAATGGATGGCGAAGGGACAAAGAGGATAACTTTTAAATAACTCTTTCTAAGGCCTCATCATTTTGTCAGAAGCTTGTACTTTGTGGATGTACTGGGGAATGCGGTTCAATGCCAAAAAAATGCTACATCCTAAGCATCAGAAACAAAAGCCATAAAATCTACAGTTTAAATGGACGCATACTACAACAAGTCAAATATAACCCGAACCTAGGCCTACAAATTTCGGAAGACCTCAAATGGACCACCCACACATTAAAGTGATAAAGAAAGCAAATTCAATACTAAGCCTTCAAAGAAGAAACTTGAAATACTGCCCACAAGATTGCAAAAAACAGCTTACATCTCGCTCGTTGATCAAAGATGGAATATGGATCCATAGTATGGGACCCCTACACGGTAACAAACATAAATAAGCTAGAAAGGATACAACGGCAAGCGGCAAGATTTATCACCATAGATTACAAATCAAGAGAGGACGGGTGTGTCTCCAATATGCTTGCCCAACGGGAACTACCATACCTCCAGACAATTGCAAGACTAAAAAGCTAGAAATTGATATTTATGTACAAAGCGGTTTAGGGGCTGATTCCCGCTATTGAACCAGATGAATTTCTAAAAAAAGAGGACGTCCTATGAGAAGCATAACTGCCAAGAAGTTCGAAAAATACCATGCAACAAATATTGTGGAAAAGCAAGTAAATAATCACTCTAAGTGTTTTGACATTCCACTCAGCAAAACACCACAATACTCAAACTCATTCTTTGTAAAGACAGAGATTGCGTCGAATCAGCTAGACGACACTGTAGTGCGTGCATCAAGCGTAGAGAACGTCAAATCTTCTCTAACGCTTCGTCAATAAATCGGTGGCGCTCTCTCAAACCGTTATATTAAAATCAGAATTGGTATCGACAACGTATGCATACATATACAGATAAGAGGATGTCGCGGTCGTTGCTAATGTAGAAAATCGGGTCTCCCGTGCACTACTGTGTTTGCATGTAGTGATGACTGTGAATAAACATGTATTTTTAGCCAAATAGTAGTAATTTGAAAAATGTTTTAGTACTTCAGTAATTTCATTTTGTTTTAACCAATCTATCTAAGACTCATTTTTGAAATTTACACCATATTGGGTTTTTTTTACCGGAAGTGTGATTTAAAAATTTACAATAGAATAAAATTAGTGGTTTTGAGGATAACTAAAAAGCAATAGTTTAATGACGAGCAAAAAAAAAACAACAACATTTTCTTTACATTTTGAAAAAATGTTGAATATTAAAATAGAAAATTGATATGTCTATGTCCGCCATTCTGGAAAAGACCGGAAGTAAGGTTTTTAAAGAGATGTCTTGTACATTGTATCCATGAGGAGCACAAAAGAAAGGTTCCTGCCCAATGTAATGATAGTAGCAATACATTAAAACACATTTCAATTACCCTCCCTAAAAATAAGCTTATTCCAGTACTATATCCGCCATGTTGGATTTTACCGGAAGTAGGGTTTTTGAAGACATCTTATCTATATTATATATCCAACAGTAGTATATAACAAATGTTGGTACCAAACATTATGTTAATAGCATGATAATAACAGCTTTTCACATACTAGCCTTCGATTTAATTATGATGTCCGCCATTTTGGATTTTACCGATCGTGAGACATTTATTTTTTTGCCTCCCTTTCTGAAATAAAAGAGTAATAGTTGCGGAAGGTCTATTCCAAATTTCATGCTTGTAGCAGGATGTGCACAATTCGTCTGAAATATGCTTGTAGCCGCCGGATTATAAGGAAAACACAGTAGTAAGCATTAGGTGAATACCCATGCTTGTGGCGAATCAAAACATAACCCCTCACTTTCGTTCTTCGTTTGCCAAAATAAAATAACAAAAAAGGGGAAAATAAACGTGCTAGTAAGACCCTGGTAAGGTCACAGTCTAAAAGTTAAAAGTATAGTTCCTTTTAAAAACTGTACTATCTTGTGATAGAATACCTGAGTGTAGAATATGTATAAAGACTTTGATCTAAGCAAGAAGACCTGATATGTAACTGACAAAAAAAATACTAACAAACATAACCAGGAAGTGAATAAAAATACTCTGTTTTTTTCAAATCGTCAATGTTCTCTTTAGTGTCGGTAATTTTTCAAGAAATGCTTATAAGAATACCAAAATGATTTGAAAGTTTTAAGATAAGACAAAATCTCTTTTCGAACTTACAATATTAAGGAACTGATTGGAAAAAGCAAAGGGAAATAACTGGGACCCGATCTTCCTAGACTCAAATTACACTGATAACAAAACGGTTGGTAAATGTGTGATTACTTACCACCGAGTTTGCATTCCATTTATGTCCTTCATCTTTTGATGCCATATTATATCTTTATCCATATCTATAAACACACACACGGTAGTGATATTTTGTCCATCACACAACCTTACACACAAGTAGTGTCATCTGAGGAGATGCATATAATTATTTTAGGTACAGACGCTCTTGTGTGTATGACAAACAATAATTACATTAAATATTATCTGCATACGTCAGTTCGAACTTATTTTTAGAAAGTTTTCATCGCTTTCTGTGCTGTCATCCAAAATAAACAGATTATAAATACGAGTTAATTACCGCATGCAAAAACCATGATACATGTTTTAAAAATAAAAACAATATCAGCCGCGCAGTGCTCATTCGAACTTGCATGACAGTTAAGATACGAGTCTTGTTTTCGTTTTGCCATGAATGCAGCTAGATTTAAATCTGTTTACTTAACACTTTGTATATACGTTTTGATTTTTTCACTGCCTTGATTACTTCAACTGATGGAATATTTAATATAGTATTATGGGAAAGATAACATATAAAAGCAGTGCTGAGGAAGTACAATCAAAGTACAATGCATGCTCAGAGAATGCATGAGCAGTAAATGGAAAGTGCAGTTCATTTATTTGTTTCCATACAATAAAAACAATGAAAGGATCAGCCCTTAATTGACAAAAAATGTATGACCATGCATTTGCCGCTTTATTTGACAAGGAAGTCGCAATCCATATCGCCTGTTCTTATTCACTTATAAGATTCAACTATGGAATTTGAGTATTGGAATATCTGAATTATAAAAAGTCCAAATATTTTAATAATTAATTTTCTTACACACATCCGTTAAATTAAAATGTGTAATTTATTCATTGCATACATGATGACGACAATCTTTGGAAAAATCCAAACTTTTTATATTTTGACGTTTTGTTGAATTGTAATGAAAATATTTAGAAATCCATATACATTAAGTTGTATTTGAAAGAAAATAAATGGATATGTTGGTAAATGGTTTTAAATGTCCTTCGTCGTTCATTTTTATAATTTTTATAATGAATACTTCATACATTTAATTTGTCAATGCACTTTTTGCAGCATTTAATTAATTGGGTCTATCAGTCAATGAAACCACGAACTAGTGTAGTAGTTGAAAGACTTTCTAAAGTATTACCGACATTCGATATAATACTGCCGTTGAAAGTAGTGCAAACTGGAGTGTTAGGCATAACGTTCTATTTTATTAATTTTAGATATATATGTATATAAAAGGAAATTAGTTTATGTCATACTATTTTCCTTAGACAAGTATTACAAGATCATCGCTACATTTTAACAGCTCGTTTGATTGAATTTCTTATATTGTAACTTTTGTTTGATGAAAACGTTATTTATTCCCTTATGTCTGTAGTTTATTTTGTAAATAAGCATTCTGACAAGTTCATGTAGAGTGGGACGCCCAAATGTCCCGGTAAATTATATTTCTGGTCTCTTTTCAATTTACTTTTTTAACCCCAAAATGTATTTTCAACTACAAGCAACAATCGGCTCAAAAAATAGACCAATCGATCAGGTACCCGCTTGTTAAATTTTAAAAAAAATAACCGACCAAGTGTCGGTTTACCAAGTTACTGCCATTAACATAACATTATATTGAATGGCTCTTGTATGTTATTATTAATTTTATTGTTTACATATGTGCGTGGTAGTAATGTTAAATATTGGCATTAATTGATATGGTACAGGAATGAAGAAACTGTCTTGCATGATTATCTAACAAACATTGAGATACAACTGCATACTGCATATAGCTAAATAGTTCTGGCAGATATAACAGAAGGGGGTATTCTTTTTTATATCTAAGTACAAAATATTGACCAAGTCTCATATAAAAGACAAAAAATACTCCCATTCCCATTCATTTGACACTATGAAAACGCTTGATGCATTATATTTATTTAGTTTGAGCAATTATTATAATATCTTGTCGAATTTTATATTTAAAAAAAGTAGATGTGATACGATTGCCAATGAGACAACTCTCCACAAGAGACCAAATGACACAGAAATTAACAATATGTCACCGTACGGCCTTCAACAATTAATAAAACCCATAGTCAGTTATAAAAGCCCCGAAATGACGATTCGAACGAACAAACTAACGGCCTAATGTATTGCCGTTTGTTTTCGTGTATTCAATTTTTTTCATAAGTTTATGCGTCTAATATGAAATCCCCTTAACACCTGTATGTATTAATCTATTTTCTTCTGTTGTTCCTTATAGTCTTTTAAAGCATCAGTACATTATGTCGGAATTAATAACTGAGTATGGAGCATACCGGACAACTCATTTGCCACGTTCGCTTAAGAAATAGAAATAGTGTCTCTGTTTCGTTGTAATGTTTGGCTTTATAGCTAGTTTGATCTGAGCGTCACTGATGAGTCTTGTGTAGACGAAACGCGCGTCTGGCGTGTTAAATTATAATCCTGATACCTTTGATAACTATTGAAGATATCTTGGTTTCTTTTATTTAGAGGAAAATGATTACATTTATAAGAAAATGTGTTTATATTTCAATTCGGTGTCATTTTTACTATTATATACTGCTCTTAAAAAGTTTATCAACATAACTTCTGACTATAAATATAGTTATAAACAGAATCTGGACTTATCTTTCAAGTTTGTGTTTCCTTAATCTAGACTAACCATTTGGGTTTTCAAAAGTACTACAGTTATAGACATTTATAACGTTCTAAAACTTTGAAGAAAGGTGTCAAAGTTGTAAGTCATAATTATTTTAACATTTTTTTGCACATGGTCTATTTAAAAATGACAATTGACGAAGTGGTGAATCTGATGGCATAATTGGTTTGATATGAACTGATAACTAACTTTTGGCATACAAGAAAATCAAATTAGTAAGGGCACTTTTTTTATCCCCAAAAGTTTTATAAATTTTTAATTTTCTTTTTAATCACTTCAACATTCTTTTAAACAGGAATGTTGTTAATTTCTGATCATTTTGAGAATTTGTTTTACAAGACATGAGCCTTCAAAATTGGACCCCAATGTCAATTATTTGACTTTTTGTATATACCTATCAGAACTTTTTTCTTGTATAAGCATCAACAAAACAAAAGGAACATTACTGTCAGCTTAGGTCGTATTGATTGTCCGAGAGTCCTTCCTTTGTTTTGCCTTAATTGCCTTCCAAACTTTGCGCATGCATATACACTAAGTATGACGGCCAAGTATGATATATATAGCCAATAAAAAAATAACGGAATTGTTGACATAGCAACATTAGGAACTGTGTTTACATAAAACTCATATAACCTACTGTTCTTATCGTGTGTTAAGTGCTTAAGAAAACATCACTATTGTACGATGGTAACACTAATTTTGTTTTTGTTTACAGCTCTAACTGTGTTTGTATGTTCGTCAGAAAGACGTGGACTTACAGATTATAATTCTACTCTCCTTTTGAACCGTACTTAATTTTGCAATAGAATAAATTGACATATACATGAACATATTAGCATAAACAATAGTTAAATGATTTTATAAACGTCATTTGCAATTGGAACTGATTTTTACAGTTTATGTTTATGTTATGCTATAAAATCACTTTCCCAGGTTAGGGCAGAGTTAAGCGCTAACAAACATGTTTACTCCCACCACATTTTTATGTGTCTGTCCCAAATCAGGAGCATGTGCTTTAGTGGTTGACATTGGTTAATGTCTATCATTCTTAATTTTCGTAAATTGTATTGTATAAATTAGACCGCTGGTTTCCTCGTTTGAATTGTTTAACATTTTTCATGTCGGGACATTTTACACTCAGCGTCTCCTCATCGGTTGCAATAGACTTGCTACAATTCCCTTTCTATTATTTCTCTCTTACTATTTTATATGTTTACTGATAAGTGCCAGTCTACTGATTGACCTTGGAGAAAGGCCTTAGCTACCTCCTGCAGATGTCAGTATAATTGTAATCTCCTAGTTATAGTGGTAAAATTATTAAAGGGGCAAAATTGAAAAAAAAAACATAATTAGGAAGGGACATGTAGCAAGTCTACGGTTGCAAAGCAACTTGTCGAAATCAATTTTATTTTGAACCAGTAGCCCACTACGGAAGCCGATAAGGGTAACGTAAGAAGGTAACCAAAGATTTTGCCAAGTGCAAATATTAAACTTTACAATATAAATAAATATTTTTGATTAATGAATTCAAGTAGCAAAAGCTATAGATGCAATTAAGAAATATATACCTATTTAACTTCGTGTAAATTATTTAACAATGAAGTACATTAAATATGAAATTTGGAGTTTTACCAAAGGAGCTATACGGCATTTCGGGGACTCGCCCTCTGGAATCTTTCGTCTCTCTTTTATAGCTGACTATGCGGGGGCATTATGATGACCTATAGTTGTTAATTTCTGTGTCATTTAGTCTCTTGGCAATCATAATACATATTCTTTTATATAAAAATAGCGATGTCGTTATTACGACATAGCTATGTCGTTACAACGACATAGTGATGTCGTTATTACGACATGGTATGTCGGAATTACGACATGCTATGTCGTAATTACGACATAAATTATTTTTTTGAATGGCCCTTATCGACTTCTACGGAAGCCGATAAGGGCCATTCAAAAAAAAAATTTTATGTCGTAATTACGACATAGCATGTCGTAATTTCGACATAACATGTCGTTATTACGACATCGCTTTGTCGTAATTTCGACATAACATGTCGTTATAACGACATCGCTATGTCGTAATAACGACATCACTATGTCGTTAAAACGACATAGCTATGTCGTAATAACGACATCGCTATATATAAAAGAATATGTATTATGATTGCCAAGAGACTAAATGACACAGAAATTAACAACTATAGGTCATCATAATGCCCCCAATAATTAGAAAAGCCCCCGATTAGTCAGCTATAAAAGAGGGAGGAAAGATACCAAAGGAAGAGTCCCCGAAATGCTGTGTGGTATACAGTGTTATTAATTAATTATTAGCTCCCTTGGTAAAACTCCAAATTTCATATTTAATGTATTTCATTGTTAAATAATTTACATGAAGCTTAATAAGTATATATTTGTTAATTGCATAGCTTTTGCTATTTGAATTCATTGGTTAAAGATTTTTTATTTATATTGTAAAGTTTAATATTTGCATCGTCGCAAAATCTTTGGTTACCTTCTTTGGATACCTTCAAGGAGAAACTTATATATCCCGTCTTAGTTTTATATGTTACCTGTCGTGAAGGGCTGTATAGCTAGAAAAGTTTGAAATAAACAATTAAGACGTGGAAATTATGAGGACTGACATTGCATGCCAAGCATTCCACCTCCATTTATCTAAGCGCAAACTACATGGCTTCTTGTAATAAAAATATTGATAGCTCTATTTCTACTTTCAAACGTTTGGCACGATATTCCTACAACACGACGTTACACTTTTTAAACATGCGGCGTCGAAGAGGGTTTTTGACTTCGTTTAATTTTTGCAAGTTTTATTCGGTTTTTTATATTGTTGGTTGATTCTGGTTCTTTTCGTTTTGTGATGTCATTTTATCAAAAATTACCTCGAGTTGTGGAAATCGATTTAATAATGTTTACCTTTTAAGTTATTTCAACTAAAAATGCAGTACTGTCGCAAGTAATGTAGGAAGGAAAGATGGGACGGAAGTACATGTATACGGTTTTCCATATTTTTGTTTTATCATAGGATGTTTAACTTTCAAGGTGCATATCATCTGTCATTGTGTAAAATTTCTATATTTTAATTCAACCAATACAAATATATCTGACACTCTGAAAGTAAATCAAACATTTTACCATTGGTTAAATTTGAATAGAATTGTATTTTCCCTGGCACATAAGTTGTCGAAATACACCCCTTCAATTACTTGAACCTTGGCTTTATTTCCCAAGTCATCTATAGCGTTTTACTTCTGATATACATTCTAAAATATAGTAATCTACTCCTGGATCGTCAGCGAAAATGGCAAATATAATCCCGGGTTTTTATTAATTTGATGAAACGGTTTTCGTCGCTGTTTGGGATTCGTCTTTCAATTACCTTCATTTCATGCACAAGTTTGTATTGACGAAAAGTTCCAGCTTCGCTAGTACAGGAATTATTTTCATCACGACCGTTATAACATGAATAGCAGGACAAATCGCGAAGTAAAACATTCCGTGAACTGGTATTAAGTCTTTTAATATTGGTGATTGCACCTTACTGAAGTGACGACTTTAAATGATCTATTTCGGAGTACTTCCGTAACATAATTTTCAATTCGCATTTTACATTTAGAGGACTGTCTTGGTGTCTCCAATTTGTCTTTGCAAAAGTTGGACGAAGTTCATGTAATGGGATGTTTTCCCCATTTCCCAATTCTTTTAAATAAATCGTTAAAAGCTATAAACGATTAATAAAAATTGCAAAATTTAACCTGTGTCGAACCTATGTCCCCGGGCGGAGTCTATAGCAACATGCACTATTCTTTTTTTTCGGCAGCAATCATCAACCTCTTTTTCCAAATTTCATAACACGATTTGTTTTAATTATCATGAACATTTAATTGAAACTTTAGCACATATAACGTCGGAAATTAGCGTCTTTAGGATTTTAGACGTTTTCAGACGTTTGGACAAATTGGCTACCGTTTTGTAATGTGTGGAAGCATTTTATTCCTTTAAGACCCAAATATGTAGGTAATAAGAAAAGAATCTTGGCATTTTTTACTCTTCGTGTATCTAACTTTTGTTTTTATCAATTATAAAAAATACGCGTTAACTGCTTTGAAAAATGAAATATCAACTTGGACAAAATGGCTACCGTTTGAAAAACGACTGTGTAGAGAAGATTTTATTGAATCAGCAATATTTGAACTCACATGAGGCAAATATTTGTACTTTTGTTAGATATTATTATTGTCTTACTCTTTTTATTCATTGTCTGCTTTATCTACTTATAAAATTCACTTTCAGTCGTTGAGTTAATGAAAAACGTCGTTGGACATTTTTCTTATTCCAGCTTAATATGCAGCCACCGAGTCAAATGAAATTTGGCAAAATAACGGCTTTAACGGCACAGAGAACCAACACATGTCGTTGTTCCTGCCAAGAATCAAGAAGATCAGAGAATAAGAAATAGGATCACTATACATAAGAGTTAAAACAGTTTTTCATAAATGTAACGTTGGACATCCGTTTTTTTTTTCACATAGCTTTCTTATTTTAATCCTCAAATATACTAGATATTACTTAGTATATGATCAGGAGCTGTAAAAACATAATTTAAAACATATACTGAATTTGTTACAATATTGTTTCGTGCTTTCTAACATTTTTATTTTTATTTTGTTTTGCGGATGAAATTTCGAAGATTCTGTTTTAAATCCTAGGCGTTGTAGGAACATCGTGCCCACCGTTTGAAAGTAGCAATAGTGCAATCAAAGACTTGAATTCAACTTTGATACAAAAGGCTTGAAGTTTTATAGGGAGATGGATAGCTTGGCTTGCCATGGAAGGAATGAATGTTACAACAAACATACACGGTCGATATATGTTACAACAAACATACACGGTCGATATAATTACTTCGGATCTATAAAATATATAAGTTTCTCACTGAATCTATTCAAAGAAGGTAACCAAAGATTTTGCAACGATGCAAATATTAAACTTTACAATATAAATAAATATCTTTAACCAATGAATTCAAATAGCAAAATCTATGCAATTAACAAATATATACTTATTAAGCTTCATGTAAATTATTTAACAATGAAATACATTAAATATGAAATTTGGAGTTTTACCAAGGGAGCTAATAATTGATTAATAACACTGTCTGCCACACAGCATTTCGGGGGCTCTCCCTCTGGTATCTTTCCTCCCTCTTTTATAGCTGACTATGTGGGGCTTTTCTAATTATTGGGGGCATTATGATGACCTATAGTTGTTAATTTCTGTGTCATTTAGTCTCTTGGCAATCATAATACATATTCTTTTATATAATATATAGCGATGTCGTTATTACGACATAGCTTTGTCGTTATAACGACATAGTGATGTCGTTATTACGACATGATATGTCGAAATTACGACATAGCGATGTCGTTATAACGACATGTTATGTCGAAATTACGACATAGCGATGTCGTTATAACGACATGTTATGTCGAAATTACGACATGCTATGTCGTAATTACGACATAATTTATTTTTTTTTGAATGGCCCTTATCGGCTTCCGTAGACTTCCGTAGTCCACAGTTTCCACAATAAATTACCTTTTGGGGTTGATGTAACTGTGTCCTAAAACTATGACAATGTCGTTATATAAATTACATTGTTTCGACTACCGTCGCACGCCAATCTTATCATAAAGGACAGGATAACAGTGATAGATAGCCACGCCTATATCAAACTGAGATGATAAAAAAATATATTGATATCTCTTATAGTTTCAGTATTGAAAGTGTTGAGTAACGTAGTTAATTTTAGATTAACGTGGGAAGTCGTGTACATCCCCGTTTTTCTTAGTTATTCGAAGAAATACAAAACAAAACAGCTGTTTTTGTGTTGTTTAAGAAATTTCAAATATTTAACAAATTCAAATTATCATACAAAACTGATTCCCCCCCCACAACATTGGCTGCTGAAGCGAAAAAGAAAGGGGTCGCCCGTACAAGGGATGTCATCCCGAATTTCAGGAAGAAAAAAAACGTTGACCACTGAAATGCCGAAAAAAAAACATTTGTTTCCCCGAATCCCGAAAAGTTAATAATATATTCCTGAGTTCCAATTCATGTAAATCCCAAATTCTCACCAAAATAAAGGTCCAACCCGACGTTCGAAAAAGGTCTGTTCTATGGGTCAGTTTAATTTTCAGAAATTAAAAAATCATATAAAAATGTTTCACACACATATTCGTCAAGTAAAAAACTGTTATAATTACGAATTAGTAGTTAGTTGACCTGATCGCATGTTTTATCAATTGAAAAAGCCCGATCTTCACTCGAAAAAAATGGACAGATTCACTCGAAAAATCACGATCCTAGCCGGACACTATACCTTCTGTGATCTCATTGTTAAATACATGTACGAAGACTTTTAAAAAGCTGTTACATTCGTCATTTGACCTCTGGTTGATAGTTCAATCGTACCACATCTCCGTATTGTTATGAAGTTTGATGAAGTTACCTTTAATACAGTTCCAGAGTTATGCAACTTGAATTATATCTAAATAGTACGAACATTGAAGTACAACTTCTCATATGTCAGAAAAAAGTTCGTTGCTAATTCCATGCTCAAAGCATTCTAGTTATAACTTCTCTTGGTATCAAAAGAGAAACCGTTCTCTTGACATCTTTATAGAAGAGTTTCTGGAAGAAACTTTTCTATCCTAAAACAGATTCGGCCAGTTACTACCTAGAACTGTTTTGGGACAGTTCTATCCTATTCATAGAACAGATTATGCCCCCAGAACGCTTTATTTATTTGGTTTGATGATTACTTTTATTTATAATATATTTTTATATCTGTTTATTTCAGATTTCATTTTAATTATTTGAAGGAAAATATTTTATTAAGAATATTATTGATACTTTTCATGACATTTTTTTTTTTTGTTGATATGAAAAAATACAAACAGTAACATGAAGTATAATTACTATGAAACAACTAATTCCTATTAAAAGAAATGAAATAATTTATTTAGAATTCTGAATATGTTAACATGTTTTATAAGCACTGTAAATGAACATATCAATGATATTTCATGTAGACAAAAAAAAGTGCTAACTTCTGGGCTGGTGATACCCTGGGAGACGAAACATTCACCAGCCGTGTCATCGACTCAGTGTTTGTAAAAACGCATC